>NW_015162006.1:40088-63535 GCF_001447785.1 Gekko japonicus | reverse complement strand
TTCCTGCCCAAAAATAGCCCTGGAGCTTGGAGAGGGTGGGGTTGGGGAGGGGAGGGACTTCAGTGGGGTATAATGCCATGGAGTCCACCCCTTAGCGTTGCCAGCCTCCAGGTGGTGGCTGGAGATCTCCTGCTATTGCAATTGTTCTCCAGGTGACAGAGAGCAGTTCACCTGGAGAAAAGGACCACTTGGGAAGGTGTAGACCTTTTTTTTACATCAGTATAGGAAGCAGAAATTGAACCACTGCTGCCTTTCCCAAGTGTGGAGTTGAAGGGATTGGGAAGGCTGAACTTGCAGCATTTCTACCTGCCGTGTAGCTCTTAAAAGAGCAGGAACAGTGTTGAGCTGAAAGGTCTTTTAAAAATGTTCAGGGGTTTATGAAATTTCCCCTCCCTGTATCGCTGCTACCATTGTCTGTTTTGGTCCTGGGGGTGATGGCGACAGTGCTGTCTGCTGCTGCTGGGAGCCGTTTTGTTCTTCTGTTTTCTTGTACCCACTCCTTGTCTGTCCTCACTCAGAAGTGGCTTTGGATGCTATCGCATAGCTGCATCTCCTTGGCTTCTCGACAGCCAATTGGAGCGGTGTCAGGCATCTTGAGGATAAAGTGACAGGGGAAAGCGTGGTACCCAGCTACCACCAATAAGAGTGATGAACCATCACTATTTTCATGACTGTCCAAATCACTGAAATGTCCCCCCCCCCAACTTTGCAGCCTGAAATCAGTGTGGTGGGACTGAAGGATGGGGGAACATTTTGATTCATGGGAACCCAACGAGATGGAGGGAGGATTAGTGGCACCTCTCATTAACAGGGACTTGTGGCACTCAGTGAAATTAATCGTGGGCACTCAATGAAATTGCTGAGCGGTCGGGTTAGAACGGATAAGAGGAAGTACTTCTTCACCCAAAGAGTGATTAACACTTGGAATTCACTGCCACAGGAGGTGGCGGCGGCTACAAGCATGGACGGCTTCAAAAGGGAGTTAGATAAGCATATGGAGCAGAGGTCCATCAGTGGCTATTAGCCACAAGGTATAGATAGGGGCTCTGGGGCAAGTGATGCTCTGTCATCTTGGTGCTTGGGGGGGTCAACAGTGGGAGGGCTTCTTTGGCGCAAACCCTACCCTCCCAACCTGAAGATGTGGTTCAGAAAACTGTGGGAGACATACTTGATGGACAATATCTCTGACAAAATTAACAAATCCCTATTGAAACCAGTCAAAACAAATTTTGATAGCAAATGATTCCCGATATTAGAATTTATATCACGGCATGAATTCATATCACCAGATTGGAAACAATTGCAGAAATGGCTCTAAACACTGACCCTCTCAAAAAGTGTACCATATTGTATTCCTATTGCTTTAATAATTTCTCTCTCCCTTAATGATATGAGTTACCATTTTTTATGACATTTTAATGTATTATAAGTAGCACTAAAGAAGAAATCTGGGACTCCGGTCCACATGGAAATACACTGTCGATTGATTGTTCATAGGTAGTTTTGTTAAACTGCTGAATTTCATTACGCTTTATCCTAGTTGTACTATATTGCACCATAAAATGCAAAATGTTTTGCATTGATGTGTCACTTTAATGTTTACACAACTTACAATAAAAATTACCCAAAAAAAACCAACAGTGGGAGGGCTTCTAATGTCCTGGCCCCACTGGTGGACCTCCTGATGGCACTGGTATTTTTGGCCACTGTGTGATACAGAGTGTTGGACTGGATGGGCCTTTGTCCTGATCCAACATTGGCGTCTCGTATGTTCTCTTATGTTCTTATGAATTGGGCTGTTGAGCTTGGTTGTGTTTGACTAAACCATGCACTCTTTTTGATCATCCGTTTTCGCCTCCCCAATTATTTCACTTTGCAGAATGTACGAAAGGGAAATACGGGGTGAACTGTCTGAAGGCCTGTTCCTGTAATGGCTCACCGTGTGACCGGGTCACAGGGAAGTGCCAGTGTGCGGCTGGGAAGACTGGAGTGGATTGTGGCCAGGGTGAGTCTCAAAACATCTGGCTGTCAACAGCTGCCCAGCAGACAGAAATAAACACAGTTTCCCCTAGCATGGAAGTGAGCACCAACTGTCAATTCCTTTCCATGGTGTAGCTTTTGAGGCTGAAGTTCTCAAATTATATAGCTCCCTCACAGGTAGATCAGGAGGTTAGGAGGTGGAAATGGCCGTGAAAAAACAACCCTATTGCTCGACAGTGCTATATATTGTACTGCATGGTGTAGGCCAGAGGTGTCGAACTCTTTTGTTACGAGGGCTGGATCTGACATAAATGTCACTTCCTTGGGCTGGGCCATGTGTGCCATAAAACATAATGCCAGGTACCGGTGATATAAACTGTATAAAGGACAACAGCTGGTACGCTCTGAGTTGGTGTATCCCAGGGGTCTTGTTGTAGAAAAAGAGCTGCCGGAGCTCATTAGCATAACTCATTAGCATAACTTATTTGCATATGCCACGCCCCCTGACATCACCGGAAGTGACAGAAGGCCACACCCCCTGACATCACCGGAAGTGTGTCAGAAGGCCCGGCTACTTACCCTCCTGCTTCATCCTCATTCCCAAACGGAATGAGGATCGAAGCAGAGGGCGGGGTAAAGAAGGGGGCGGGGCTTCACCACGTGACGGCCCCGCCCCCTAGAGGTTCTCTTCCGGAGCTCCGTACCTGAGAGCTCCCCCCCGACTAGAGCCCTGGTGTATCCTCACTGCAATGCCGCATGGGCTGGGAGGGGTGTGCAAAGGAAATCCCACATGGGTGGACTGGAGAGCCAGCTGTGCAGCACTAGGCAGATGCTCCCACGCTGCTTGACTGCTGCAGACGAGGTTGTTCTGCTGTGTTGAAGCCACAATTGCAATAGCTCCACCCACTCCCCCCCAAACGGTTTCCTGTTCTCCCTCCCTTCACTAGTTGCTTGCGGGCCGCATAAGAGCCCTAATTGGTCCCCGATACTGGACAAAATTGATATAGATAAGTTCGACTGGGAGACTATATCACAAGCTAAATACCAAATTTTGCAATTCTTTTAAAATCAAGAACCATCTGGAATATCCATCGTCGTAGAATGCACAAATCTAGTAAATTTCTGAATATTTTTAAATTGAACCTTTTATAATCTTAAAACAAAAAGTACAATACCTAATCCATTGTAACCTAATACACCAAAAGTAACCGTATACAACCTGTTTAAAATGTACTTACCTTGTTGTTCTGTAACCGATTTGATCCTTATTCAAAAACTCGTCTGTTCTCTGTTACCTTGATAAAACCAATAAAATTGTTTCATTAAAAAAAAAAAAAGAGCCCTGGATGGGCCGTTCCGGCCCCCAGGCCATATATTTGACATCCCTGGGTTAGGTTGTTGGACAGGGATCCAGGAGACCCATGTTTAAATCCCGACTCTGCTGTGGACGTTTGTTGGGTGACCTTGGGCCAGTTGCACACTACCGTCCTAACCTATTCCACAGGGTGGTTGTGAGGATCAAACAGAAGGCAGAAAACAGTGTCTTTGCCTGCTGCTGGAAAATCCAAAGACATGGCACCAGGGGAAGAGGGAATACTGTCTCACTGCTGTGTGGGGATCACATCCACTGTGCAAGTTCTGTGTGAGCAAAGGAGCTGCCTCAATGGAAGCTGGAAAGGCAGATAACAGTGCTTGAATGACTGGACTGCATGGGTCCCTGGGTTCCTTTGGCTACTTACTTTTTAAAAATAAAAACCAAAAACCATCTCTGGCTGATTAGGCAGTTGGTTCTCTTCCTCGACCACGACGACTTGGCAACAGTGATCCACGCGATGGTCACCTCGAGACTAGACTACTGTAATGCTCTCTACATGGGGCTGCCCTTGTCACAAATCCAGAAGCTGCAGCTAGTGCAAAATGCAGCGGCCAGGCTTCTGATGGGTCTCCCTATGCGGGAGCACATCCAGCCTGTGCTAAAGGCATTACCAGAGGTCATTTCGGGGGGGAACGCAGGGGAACGCAGTTCCCCCAAGTGAGGTGCAGGGGGCGGGGCACATGATGAAGCCCCACCCCCTGCTTCTGGCCACCCCACTTCTAGCCGTCATTCAGCCAGGAGGAGGCAGGAGAAGAGGGAGGGTAAGTTGCTTCCTCCCCGCCTCTCCCCACCCCTGCCTGCCTGGCCTTGCAGGTCCACTGCCGGGCCCCTGATGTCAGGGGGTGTGGCATATGCTAATGAGTTATGCTAATGAGTTCCCCTAGCTCTTTTTCTACGAAATGACCCCTGGGCATTACATTGGCTGCCGATAGCATTCCGAGTTCTCTTCAAGGTGCTGGTTCTTACCTTTAAAGCCCTATATGGTCAGGGGCTGACGTACCTGAGGGACTGCCTTTCCCCATGTGTACCCCAGCGGGCACGGTGTTCAGGGTGACAAAATCAATTGACCCTCCCGGGCCCCAAAGATGTCAGACTGGCAACAGCCAGGGCCAGGCCCTTCTCGGTGGCAGCTCTGTACTGGTGGAATGAACTCCCAGAAGAGATCAGGGTCCTGTGGGACCTTCTACAGTTCCACAGGGCCTGCAAGACGGAGCTCTTCCACCAGGCTTTTGGCTAAGGAGCCACTATCGCCACTAACAACAACATAATCACTAAAGAAAGACAGAGCCCTGTGCCCGACTCCACCACTACAGCCTGTGCCAGCCGCATATATATGATCAAGATCGAGAAGCTGATGAACAAAGCAGGCCAGAGACCGTATTAACATAACTGCTGCTGCCATCCCTAATGTACTTGTTTACAACCGGCTAGCACTTTATGTTAATGGATTGTTTTTAGATGGTTTTATTCAGGGGGGGTTTTGTAGAAAAAGCCCAGCAGGAACTCATTAGCATATTAGGCCACACCCCTGACAGCACAACTCATTAGCATATTAGGCCACACCCCCATGTCACCAGAAGTGTGGTCATCCAGCCACACCCACCTTTTGCTCCTTATTCTGTTTACCTTGTTTGTTGTCAAAACCCAGGGCTTTTTTTTTGGAGCAGGAACTCCTTTGCATGTTAGGCCACACACCCCTAATTGTAGCCAATCCTAATGAGTTCCTGCTTTTGGGTGTGGCCTATTATGCTAATGAGTTCCTGCTGGGTGCGGCCAACTCAAGAGCCAGCCGGAACTCCGTTTCTGTGCGTTCCTGCCCAAAAATAGCCCTGGTTTTATTTATGTCATAATTGTTCTTATGTTTTATCTTTTGTAAGCCACCCTGAGCCTGCTTTGGCGGGCAGGGCGGGGTATAAATCGAATAAATAAATGAATAAAGAATTTTTTACAAATAAAAAATTGCTAGAAGGAGCCATGATTTGGACAGGATTCATCAAGGCCTCCCTGCTTTGCCCACCCTCCCCACATGACCCGATCACTAGCAGGAGGAGAGCCAGAAGTCACTGCTGAGCTGGATCTCTAGCATTGCTCTCTCTCTCTCTCTCTCTCTCTCTCTCTGGTTCAGATTGCCCTGAAGGCCGCTGGGGACAGGGATGCCAGGAAATCTGCCCAGAGTGTGCAAATAAAGGTCTCTGTGACCCTGCCACAGGTGTTTGCAAGTGCCGTCCCGGATACACAGGCAGCCACTGCCAAGACGGTAAGTCCTTTTGTCGCGTTTTAAACCGCGAGCTCTTTGGGGCAGGGTCTCACACAGCGCCATGCTAGGGTTGCCAAGTCCATCTTCCACCCCCAGCGGGGGACTTTGGGGGCGTTCCTGGAGGGGGCGGGGCATCCCCGATGTGATGATGTCACGTTGGGGACATCCACACCCCCCCCGCCCGTGCGCCAGATCTCCAGAAACGGCAGTTCCCAGCACTTAAAGGAGCCGGCATTTCCCTTTTAAATGCAGGAGCCGGCGTTTCCCCTTTAAGAGCAGCCGCGTTTCCATTTTAAGAGCACGAAGCTGGCATTTTCCGGCAAGCTTGCGGAGATTGGTCTTGGGAGGAAACACGGGTTCCGCACACTTAAAGGGAGAGAGGTGGGTGGCTGTGGGCAATGTTCCCTCTAAGCTGTGAAGTCCTGTGAGCAAAAATTCTACTTTGTGAGCTACTGGCAATACAGTTGTGAGCAAGTAATTTGGCTGCTGCATAAATTAGTTTGCTTTGGAGCCATCCCTCCTGAGCTAAGATAAAAATGTGTGAGCTGGAGGATAAAAAACAGTGAGCTAGCTCACACTAACTCAGCTTAGAGGGAACAGTGGCTGTGGGTGTTGGGGGCGGGGCTTCCCCCGCTGGCCATCTGGCCGGCGGCGGGTAGAACCCCAAAAACGGGGGACCCCTGGCAAACCGGGGGATTTGGCAACCCTACGCCATGCACAGGGATGGAGGTGGTAATAAATGGCTTCATGTTACCTCCCTTTGCAGTGTGTCCCCCTGGCTGGTTTGGGCAGGACTGCCAAATGCGCTGCAACTGTGGGAACGAAGGCCACTGTCACCCAGAGTCGGGGAGATGCAGCTGTGCCCCGGGCTGGACTGGCTACAGCTGCCAAAGAGGTAGTGTGCACTCTCTCTTTCTCTCTCCCACTCTCTCTCACTCATGCAAAGGCCATCCCCACTCACCTAAGGACGGTTTGCATCGTGGCGCTCTGCCAAAGAGCTTTTCTCTTTGAGCAACGGAACTCTCCTCCCTCCTCCGTTGACTTCTGCAACACGGTCCTCCTTTTCAGCCTGCGACGTTGGCCACTGGGGTCCCGATTGCGCTAACCCTTGCGACTGCAGCAACAGCGATGGGAATTGCAATGCCGTGACGGGACAGTGTGTCTGTGAAGCCGGCTACACAGGAGCTCGTTGCGATCAGAGTGAGTGTGTCCTTCCGGTCTTTCCCATCGATCATTCTGTGGAGCCCGCCGTGCACCAAGTGTGCAACTGATGTAAAGGTTGTCATTGCCCGCCCAACACAGAGGGCGAGGCTGGGACCCTTCGTGAGGAAACAGTTCCCAAATAGGGGAACCAGCACACCCACAAAAAAGCCCTAATGAAAAACTTGGAGTCACAATAGGCTTGCCAGTCCACAGGTGGGAATGGGGAATCCCCTGTTTTTGTGGGCTCTGGCTGGTGGGGGGAACCCCGCCCTCAAACAGGTGTCCCTGTGTGTCATCGGCAACGTGCTGACCTCACTTCTGGAAGTGACATCATCACCTTGGCAACGTCGGGGGCAACACTCCACTTTTGGGGCAAAGCTCTATGGTTTGTAGCCACTTTTACCATAGAGTTTTGCCCAGAAAGTAGAGCGTCACCCTGACATCACTGATGCAATGATGTCACTTCTGGAAGTGAAGAGAAGAGAAGAGAAGAGATTGGATTCATACCCCGCCCTTCACTACCCAAAGGAGTCTCAGAGCGGCTTACTATCTTCTTCCCCTTCCCCACAACAGACACCCTGCGAGGTAGGTGGGGCTGAGAGAGCTCTCCCGAGAAGTGCCTTTGAGAGAACAGCTCTGAGAGCAGCCCTGCTTTGGAGGTCCGATTTCCGCCGGGGCGGAATCGGGCCCCGGGGAGAACCCCGCCCCCGAAGCTGCGTCACCAGAGCGTCTGCTCGCTCTGGGAGCTGGCCGCGGACGTGCGCGCCGCCAGAACATCACCGGAAGTGACGCACGACGTAGGGCACGTTGGGGGCGTGGCCCAGATCATCGGGGGGGAAACCATATGGTTTCCCCCCCGATGATCTGGGCCACGCCCCCAACGTGCCCTACGTCGTGCGTCACTTCCGGTGATGTTCTGGCGGCGCGCACGTCCGCGGCCAGCTCCCAGAGCGAGCAGACGCTCCCCCGCCGGTGAGTAAATAAGACTTGGCAACCCTACCCTGGAATGCCCTCCCAAATCTCCCTGTCAGCAGGAGGAAGGCACCTAGCAACCCTAAGTCACAAGCTTAGCATCAGAAGGCCTCCAGTGCAGGCCCTCGCCCAGCGGACCTTAATGTACAGGGACACAGGGCTGGTACCAGTGACCAGCACTTTGAGAAGCTGCCAAAGGCCCCAGGGCCCCAGAGCAGGGTGACAATCATTGCCTGGCAGACATCAACACCCTCCTTAGCTGTGCTTGACTTTGGGACCCACAGACACTGCCTCTTTCCTATGACCTTTCTTTCCCGTCCCTTTGTTTTCTCCCAAGAGTGCCCGGAAGGAAGCTTTGGCCCAAACTGCCGGCACCGGTGCCAGTGTGATAATGGAGCCGCCTGCGACCACGTGAGCGGGGCCTGTACTTGTGCTTCTGGCTGGAGGGGTACCTTTTGCGAGCGCCGTAAGTAACTTGAACTGTACGCTTTTCTGAATTGGGGCTTGAAGCCTCTGACTGCTCATATCCTGTATTTTTACTACCCAGTGAGGTGAGTTTTCTTTAGTTTCCACTGCTTGGCTGTAAATTGTCTTGCAGCAGCTGGTAAAGGAAAAGCCGGCCTGTGCCAGGTGTTACCCCACAAACATTTTAGTTGTGAAAATAGTGCTCTCTGGGGAGGGGCGTGTTTTCTGATTCTCCTCCTTTGCTCGTGTGTTTTGACATTTTCGGTCTGAACACAGTGATCTCTGGAGGGGGAGGAGCTCTCTCATCTCTCATTCCTTGCTCTCCTTTTTCATTGGCTGTTTTCTTCCTGCTCATTGCCCAGTTGGCAACTGCCTTGGTGCCATTTTTTCACGTTGCCTCTGCTTCTTCCTATGAATAAGTATTCTGGCCCGTCAGGGAACACGCACTGGACATCATAGCCAATTCAGGTTAAAGGACATGCTTCCTGCAAGAGAAAACCATCTCCCCTCCTTTTACTGTACCCCCAAACCACCAAAAAGAAGGGGATAATAGACACTTTCTTGAAAAGTGCCCTGCTTCAAAGCCAGTTCTCTATCCAGAACCCTTCAAATTAAAAATTTCGCTATAGGATTAAATTTTACTACAGGACCAAATGGCTCAGCACTCCCTGTATCTTCTGTCCGCTTTCCCGTCTTTCTGTTGCTTGCCTTCCTGTTGAAATTCAGGGGGTGAACTCCTTGGGGCGGGAATCTGTCTTTTTGGATATTTATTTTGTTTTACCACCAGTTTGGTGTAGTGGTTGAGTGCGCGGACTCTAATCTGGGAGCACCGGGTTTGATTCCCCACTCCTCCACTTGCACCTGGCTGGATGACCTTGGGCAAGCCGTAGTTCTGATAAGAGCTGTTCTTGAAAAAGAGCAGTTTCTGTCAGAGCTCTCTCGGCCCCACCCACCTCACAGGGCGTCTGTTGTGGGGAGGGGAAGGGAAAGGAGTCTGTAAGCCGCTCTGAGACTCCCTTGGGTAGTGAAGGGCGGGGTATAAATCCAATCTCCTCCTCTTCCTCCTCCTCCTCCTCCTCCTCCTCCTCTTCTTCTTTTTATTAGTGTTGTATTCCGCCCTCCCTGCATAGTGAGCTCGGGGCAGGTTCCACCAGATATAATATACAAACAGTCAAAAACTGCTACAATACATCAAAATAAAATACAATGAGAATTCCTATATATCTAACCAAAACCTCAGCAGATGGGGTCTATCACAAATTGGGATTCCAGATGTTATATTATTCTGCCAACTACCCATGGATAGTGCTGAAGGAGCAATAGTAGCAACTGTGGAGTTGGCATAGCGTCACGGTGAAGCGTGTGAGTCCCCCATTCAAATCTTACTTTAGTCCTGGGCTTACTGCGAGCCCTTCCTTACCGAGAGCCAACAAAGAAGGAGAGCCCTGGACTTACTGTGATTTTTTAAAAGGGCTTCAGAGACTCTAAAGGGAAACGTCTGAGTTATATGCCTGGCCTTTCTCCATCAGAAATCACTTTTACACGCCCTTGTGGGGTTCTTTTCCCCTCCCAGCCTGTCCAGACGGGTTTTACGGGGTGGAATGCCGGGAGACCTGCCAGTGCCTGAATGGAGCCCGCTGTGATCCCGTGACGGGGCGCTGCATCTGTCCTGCTGGCTGGATTGGCCCAAACTGCGACCAGAGTAAGTGATCTACGGCAAAGCCCTCTCCAAGCCAGAAGCCCTCTTGGCCCAGCCAACCCTTGGAGACAATGCGGCGAGCTACAGTCTTGCATTCAAGAGCTCCCTCTCATCTGTCTGCTTCCCCTGCAGCTTGCCAGCCTCACTGGTACGGGGAGAACTGCAGCCGCGAATGCAGCTGCTTCAACGGCGCCACCTGTGACCACGTCAGCGGGCAGTGCCTCTGTGCGCCTGGATGGACGGGAGCGGCCTGCAAGCAAGGTATCGGTGGCCAGTGCCTTGATCTCTCTTTTGTTAGACTGGCTTTCTGGTATTATTCCTCCAGCAGGACCTTTCTGTCCTGCTGGAACTCTGCCCTGAAAGCTTCAGGACACAACCGTTTAACTGCATGAAGGTGTCTTGCTCTAAGGGGCCGGTGGTAGGTTCAGGCCCATAGGCAGGATATTTTTTTTTGTTCGGGGAGTATTTAAATGTTTAACGGGCAGTTAAATTACAGTTAACTAAATTAACCTGAATGCCTGTCTTTAAAGGGAGAGCCTGCTTCTAGCTCTTCCTTTCAAGGGGCAGGGCAGCTGAGCACACCAGTTCCTAGGGGTGGAAGATGGACTTGGCAACCATACCCAGAGCTATCGCACCAGCACAGTCATTCTTCTTGACCCTTTCACACAACAACTGGGCTAAGAACGAGATCAAGGAAGTCACATGTTGCCCCCCTGCAGTGTAGCTCCAATCATGGGGAACACCCCCCCCCCCAAAGGGGGGCCCCCTGCCAACCCGGGGGGGGGGGCTGGCAACCCTAGCTCTAGGGCTATTGCAAGGGGTGCCCGGCTAGGGTTGCCAGCAAGCCTTGTGGAGGGTAGAATGCCACTGAGCCCAGCCTCCGAAGCAGCCATTTTCTCCAGGGGAACTGATCTCACTGGTCTGGAGATCACTTGTAATTCTGGGAGTTCTCCAAGTCTGACGTGGAGGCTGGCAATTCTGTGCCTGATGGGTGTCAGCAGGGGTCATTTCCTGCAGGAGCGCACAGGAGCAGAGCTCCGGCAGTAAAGAGCCCAGGGGGCGGGCACATGCGACAAGCCCCACCCCCTGCTCCCAGCAGCCCTCAGTCAGAGCAAGAAGCAGCCAGGTAAGTTGCAGAGCCCCCCCCTGCCCCCCCGGTCCAAAACAGTCCAGTGGCACCTTTAAGACCAAGTTTTATTCAGGTACAAGCTCTCCCTCCTCTGCGAGGACAGATCTGCACGTTCCCCCCCCCCCAATAGCTAGCAATCCAAAAGAGTCCAGTGAAGCCTGAGCGGTGGGTGTTGCCTTCTGACACACTTCCGGTGATGTCAGGGGGTGTGGCACATGCAAATAAGTTATGCTAATGAGTTATGCTAATGAGCTCCTGCACCTCTTTTTCTACGAAATGACCCCTGGGTGTCAGACTCCCGCAGCAATCATTTCCCAACATCTTTCATTCAAAGAAGTAAAGTTTATAGAGAGATTGAAAGTATGGAGATATCTTAACTAAATAAAAGCGTGGGTAGCCAGCAGATATACATGATTCAAGGAGACCCCCCTGATGGCCCAAGGCCAATCAGGAACGGATTACAACTCCCAGGAGAAAGACTACACCAGGCACCGAAGGTCACACAGAGATAACAGAAACACAGGAGATGGAGCAGAAATGAAAGTTAGCATTCCAGAATCACCCCACTCCCAAGGCAGCCAGGACTAGACAGAGGCCCAGCTGACAATGGGATGCAGAGCATGAGTCTTTTGCATTCTGCCTCCAGACATTCCTGTGTTTGGAAATGTGAGACTTGACCCCATGTCTTCAATCAACAGTGTCGACCCCTGACACCAGTCCTGCCCTATCATTGTTACCCTTTATTCCCAGAACTCTCTCCTGGAATGCTTACATGGTTTCTTCCCTGTCTCTCTCTCCCTTCCATAAAACCCCAGCATAAACCTACCTTGCCTTAAGTCAATCTGGGTTTCTGAAAATTCATTCTGTTGAAGGTTTAGGACTCTGTTTGAATCTGATCCAATGGTGATGGTTGTTCCCCCCCCCTTCAAGTGTGTCCAGATGGCTTCTATGGAACAAGCTGCCAGCAGCAGTGTCTGTGTCAAAATGGTGGAACCTGTGATCCTGTAACTGGGCGTTGCAAATGCCCTGAAGGATGGATTGGATTGGCCTGTGAGCTGGGTAAGAATACACTTGTCAGTCCATTCAGCTAGCCTCCCTCTTAGGAGGAGGGATAGGGCAGACACACAAGCTGAACTCTGAAAATCTGTTTTTGAGAGTCCAGTTTGGCTTTAAAAGAGGAGCAGAATTTTTTTAAAAAGATGCCAACTGTTGTTCAATATGTGGAATTCAGCAGATGTATTTATGCATTTGCTTGATTTGATAGCTCTTTCCCAACCCTGGTGCAGTGTGGGTAATATGTTAAAATCATTAAAATCCCAATTAAAATGGATTAGACCATCTTCATCTCTCAAAAGTGGCAGTTTGAAGTGCGAGGACTCTAATCTGGGAGAACCGGGCTTGATTCCCCACTCCTCCACTAGCAGCTGCTGGATGACCTTGGGCAAGCCATAGTTCTGTCAGAGCTGTTCTTGAAAGAGCAGCTTCTGTCAGAGCTCTCTCAGCCCCGCCTACCTCACAGGGTGTCTGTTGTGGGGAGGGGAAGGGAAAGGAGATTGTCAACTGCTCTGAGACTCCAAGTGAAGGGCGGGTTATAAATCCAATCTCTTCTTCTTCTTCTCTTCTTCTATCCTTGCAAGATGAATGCTGAAAGTCTATATACACCATGTGCCTTCTCTGAACGCATCTTTTCCCTTAGAGTGTGCCCAAGGAAAATACGGGATGGACTGCAAGCAAAGCTGCGACTGCCTAAATGGAGGGTTGTGCAAGCGGCAGACAGGGCATTGCCTTTGCCGCACTGGCTGGACAGGAGAGAAGTGCCAAAGAAGGAGACCCCCCTGATGGCCCAAGGCCAATCAGGAACGGATTACAACTCCCAGGAGAAAGACTACACCAGGCACCGAAGGTCACACAGAGATAACAGAAACACAGGAGATGGAGCAGAAATGAAAGTTAGCATTCCAGAATCACCCCACTCCCAAGGCAGCCAGGACTAGACAGAGGCCCAGCTGACAATGGGATGCAGAGCATGAGTCTTTTGCATTCTGCCTCCAGACATTCCTGTGTTTGGAAATGTGAGACTTGACCCCATGTCTTCAATCAACAGTGTCGACCCCTGACACCAGTCCTGCCCTATCATTGTTACCCTTTATTCCCAGAACTCTCTCCTGGAATGCTTACATGGTTTCTTCCCTGTCTCTCTCTCCCTTCCATAAAACCCCAGCATAAACCTACCTTGCCTTAAGTCAATCTGGGTTTCTGAAAATTCATTCTGTTGAAGGTTTAGGACTCTGTTTGAATCTGATCCAATGGTGATGGTTGTTCCCCCCCCCTTCAAGTGTGTCCAGATGGCTTCTATGGAACAAGCTGCCAGCAGCAGTGTCTGTGTCAAAATGGTGGAACCTGTGATCCTGTAACTGGGCGTTGCAAATGCCCTGAAGGATGGATTGGATTGGCCTGTGAGCTGGGTAAGAATACACTTGTCAGTCCATTCAGCTAGCCTCCCTCTTAGGAGGAGGGATAGGGCAGACACACAAGCTGAACTCTGAAAATCTGTTTTTGAGAGTCCAGTTTGGCTTTAAAAGAGGAGCAGAATTTTTTTAAAAAGATGCCAACTGTTGTTCAATATGTGGAATTCAGCAGATGTATTTATGCATTTGCTTGATTTGATAGCTCTTTCCCAACCCTGGTGCAGTGTGGGTAATATGTTAAAATCATTAAAATCCCAATTAAAATGGATTAGACCATCTTCATCTCTCAAAAGTGGCAGTTTGAAGTGCGAGGACTCTAATCTGGGAGAACCGGGCTTGATTCCCCACTCCTCCACTAGCAGCTGCTGGATGACCTTGGGCAAGCCATAGTTCTGTCAGAGCTGTTCTTGAAAGAGCAGCTTCTGTCAGAGCTCTCTCAGCCCCGCCTACCTCACAGGGTGTCTGTTGTGGGGAGGGGAAGGGAAAGGAGATTGTCAACTGCTCTGAGACTCCAAGTGAAGGGCGGGTTATAAATCCAATCTCTTCTTCTTCTTCTCTTCTTCTATCCTTGCAAGATGAATGCTGAAAGTCTATATACACCATGTGCCTTCTCTGAACGCATCTTTTCCCTTAGAGTGTGCCCAAGGAAAATACGGGATGGACTGCAAGCAAAGCTGCGACTGCCTAAATGGAGGGTTGTGCAAGCGGCAGACAGGGCATTGCCTTTGCCGCACTGGCTGGACAGGAGAGAAGTGCCAAAGCAGTAAGTCAAAACATGCTGGGGTGCTCGGGGTCTAATGACACGTTCTGTAGGCAATCTGTGAATGGATTTCCTGGTGTGTTTCGTTCTCACTTGAAGACAGCACCTGTATTGGACTGGCGCATCAGTTCTGCAGGAAGGAGCATTTAACCTTCTCTCCTGCTTGACCTACATTTTCCTGATCTCAATCCCTTCCAACACCATGCTGGGGAAGCAAAGAACAACTTGGGGCCAATTTAGGTAGGAAAATGATCCCTAACAAATAAACAGATGGCCTTCGAAGTGTGTCAAGCATGCACACATCGATTGGTAAAGAGTTTTGAAATGGGAAGTGCAACAGCTTCCTAATCTCCTAGTTCCCTTTGGAAATAAGAACAGGGAAATCAAAACTCCAAGATCCAGAGAGGAATTCTGATCAGGAGGCACTGGGAAGCATCCTTCATATGATGAGAGGCAGGAGTTTCTAATCAATGCAGGCACAGAACAAGACTACGAGAGTTTGCACCGAGTTTTAAGAAATTAACATTTTCAGGAAATTATATAGAACGGAAACGATCTACAAAATAGCAGGACTGGTGCTACAAGGACAGAACATTTGAAAGCGTGCTAAATGAGAATGCTCCTGAATTTAGATGCCTCCCTGGACTGAGATCTGTCCAGCGGGGGACAGGACCCAAAAGGAGTTCTGAGCACTTCTTCTAATGTTTGCTAGAATTTTCCAGATGCAAATTACAACTGGCATCACCCTAGTCTGGTTTCAATTACCCTTCCCTTTATGGAAAACGCCGGGACTTGAGCTCTCGAAGGCCAGCCGCTCTACCTTCCTTTTACCATCTCTCAATGTTTGCCTTGGATCATCACCATTTGCTCCTTCTGTCAGAGGTGAGAGCCAGGTAACGAGGCCCAAGTGGACTTGGCATGCCCTTGGGGCAACCTCACGTGCTGCAACACGAGCCATGCTGCTTGGTTTACTGCCTGTCCCATTAGGGGACTTGCAACCACTGGGAATTTTGCCAAACCTCCAAGCTAGCCCCATTTTTATTTTTTTTTTGCGCAGCATTTCCATTCTATATTGGAGGGCTAAGGACTGGTGCCAAGTCCTTGGAGGTCTTTGGGCAAAGGGCCAGATTTTCACCCAGCAAATGTGCACGGTTTGAGTTTCTTCCACACTTTCCCCTAAACTTTCTCTGCTGGTCTCCTGAGTGCCAGGAAGGTTGATGAGGAGGGACTGTGTCAGGTCTGCAGCTAGTAGGGCTGGTTCCAAGTTTTGAGCGGCCTTGGGCAGAGAATTTCCAGGGCAATGTGCACGGTTTGAGTTTCTTCCACACTTTCCCCTAAACTTTCTCTGCTGGTCTCCTGAGTGCCAGGAAGGTTGATGAGGAGGGACTGTGTCAGGTCTGCAGCTAGTAGGGCTGGTTCCAAGTTTTGAGCGGCCTTGGGCAGAGAATTTCCAGGGCTCCCTCCCCTCTTCTATTCACCCCCAGACCCCCACACATGCCCTCCTTCCTTTTCCCTCACTCACATGCCTCCTTCCTGCCTGTGTGTCCTTTTCCTGATCAGTTGTGAGCTCTCCCATTGCCCATGCTCACTACTGCCTGCAACCCTTTTCCCGGTGGCTAGGGATGGGCATGAACCAGAAAAATGAAGTCCGTGTTGGTTCATGGCCGAACCACAAACTGAACCACGAACCAAACTGGGAGGTTCATTCACGAACCGAAGTGACTTGTGGTTCGTGACCTTGCAAACCCCATTGAAAAACAGTCCCTTTAAACAAAGTTTGCAGAAAGCCCGAAATACAGCTAAGCTACAGGGAGCAGCCTGCTTCCTCTGCTCAGCTGTTTTGGGCTGTCTTGTGGAGTCCCTTTAAACCTCTGCTTTCTGCTGTATCCATGAACCACCACGAACCTCCACGAACTGCTTTAAAAGACCCATCATGAACTTCGGTTCACAAATCACGAACAAAGCAAAATTCTTGACAAATTTTGGTTCGTGGTTTGGTTTGGCATTTCCATTCTATATTGGAGGGCTAAGGACTGGTGCCAAGTCCTCGGAGGTCTTTGGACAAAGGGCCAGATTTTCACCCAGCAAATGTGCACGGTTTGAGTTTCTTCCACACTTTCCCCTAAACTTTCTCTGCTGGTCTCCTGAGTGCCAGGAAGGTTGATGAGGAGGGACTGTGTCAGGTCTGCAGCTAGTAGGGCTGGTTCCAAGTTTTGAGCGGCCTTGGGCAGAGAATTTCCAGGGCTCCCTCCCCTCTTCTATTCACCCCCAGACCCCCACACATGCCCTCCTTCCTTTTCCCTCACTCACATGCCTCCTTCCTGCCTGTGTGTCCTTTTCCTGATCAGTTGTGAGCTCTCCCATTGCCCATGCTCACTACTGCCTGCAACCCTTTTCCCGGTGGCTAGGGATGGGCATGAACCAGAAAAATGAAGTCCGTGTTGGTTCATGGCCGAACCACAAACTGAACCACGAACCAAACTGGGAGGTTCATTCACGAACCGAAGTGACTTGTGGTTCGTGACCTTGCAAACCCCATTGAAAAACAGTCCCTTTAAACAAAGTTTGCAGAAAGCCCGAAATACAGCTAAGCTACAGGGAGCAGCCTGCTTCCTCTGCTCAGCTGTTTTGGGCTGTCTTGTGGAGTCCCTTTAAACCTCTGCTTTCTGCTGTATCCATGAACCACCACGAACCTCCACGAACTGCTTTAAAAGACCCATCATGAACTTCGGTTCACAAATCACGAACAAAGCAAAATTCTTGACAAATTTTGGTTCGTGGTTTGGTTTGTGACCATCCCTACCAGTGGCACTGGGCACTGGGTGTAGCTGGGAGCACAGTGGAACACAAGCAGATAAGTTGGGGAGGGGAGTCAGTGGGCCCAGTCAGAATGTCCTGTGCCCTGGCAGCTGCCCTACCTCAGGGTATGCTGATGCTGGCTCTGCACCTGGGTTAGGCAGGCTGTTCAAATACTCCTGGCTCCGCAGTACAAGCCTGACCTGGCCATCTGTCAATCTCTACAAACCTTTTCTCACACATTCCCACAGTTCTTTATCAAACATTCTCAGAGCAGTGAAAGGTGGAAGGGTGAGAACTCTGTAATGGGGCAGAGAAGAGAAAAGCAAGTGGACACAAGTGTGTCTCCCTACACATACACACAAACCTCTTCTCAAAGATAGGCACAGCCAGGGCTATTTTTGGGCAGGAACGCACAGGAATGGAGTTCCGGCTGGCTCCCGAGTTGGCCACGCCCAGCAGGAACTCATTAGCATAATAGGCCACACCCAACAGCAGAAACTCATTAGGATTGGCTACATTGGGGGTGTGTGGCCTAACATGCAAAGGAGTTCCTGCTACAAAAAAAGCCCTGGGTTTTGACAACAAACAAGGTAAACAGAATAAGAAGCAAAAGGTGGGTGTGGCTGGATGACCACACTTCTGGCAACACGGGGCTGCGGCCTAATATGCTAATTAGCTGCGGTGTCAGGGGTGTGGCCTAATATGCTAATGAGTTTCTGCTGTTGGGTGTGGCCTATTATGCTAATGAGTTCCTGCTGGGCTTTTTCTACAAAAAGAGCCCTGCCTATGGGTGAAATGTCTGCTACATCCTTTCAAGATGAAGGAAACCCGAACAAAAACCTGGTATGAGTGCATGGTCCTGGTTAAAAGATGCTTTATTTTTTATTTTATTTGTTTTTGTTTTTAAAATGTTTATTAAGATCAAGTATAACTTATAACGTATTCAATAACAGCAAAACAGTATGCAAAAGCCCTGAGAATCCAAAATTACAAACCAGCCAATTAATCACAGACAAAGTTTTCAACATACATCAACAGTTATAACATAATAACATAGTAATTTAGTATCAGATCCGTTCCCATTTATAAAAACGACTTTTGAACTATAAATCCCAATGAATGGAGTCATGTCTAAAATACAACAAGTTCGGGAGTCTGGTACTCTGAACAACAAGATGCTTTATAAAGCTGGAAGTGGTCTTATTGGCCAACTTTTTCAGATCTGGGACCCGATAAACAGGCCAGGCAGAGGACTGGCCGTTTTATCTGTCTGAGCCATGTTGCAACTGACATCCAAATCAGAATGTATTTTGAGAAATTCTATCAGCAAAAAAACCTGCACAAGCATCTGAACTAACTTCCTATTTTTGGGACAGTGAAGACTGAGATTTAGGAGTCCACGGATGCTAGGATGTCTTAAACAATCGGGATGGTCCTGAATTGGCTAATGCAATGATCGCTGAGAAGAAGCATTTTTTTTTTGCTATTTTCCTCACTGCTTCACAGGTCTTCCAGTGAGCTCTGTAGGATGTTCTGTCAGATTCAGTATGGGTTTTCCACCAATGTTGCTCTAGACAGCGCCTGACCCCCTTCAAGTCACCCAGCTACATCTATGGGGCCAGGTTCTGCTGTAAAGGCAGGAGAGGCCTTGTCAGTAGCTTCTAGAAGCTTCACATTCCAAGCTCCCACCACAACCTTGACATAACATGGAATCCTCACCACCACTGAGTGACTGTAGTTGGTGCGCCTCTCAGCATGGGTGTAAAGGAAGGCAGGAGGCAGCGAGCGCTGACCCCCTGTACATGTCAACTAGCAGTAGGTTCTTCCAGAGGACAGCAAAAAGTATGGCGTTTCTACAGAGGCCATGGCCCAATGGTGGGATCCACCTGAAGGTTCCAACCAATGGGCAGAAGACCACTTCTACGGGGCATCTTGCCTAACTTCCTGTTCAAAACAGGAAGTGCTAACTAGAGCATTCCCAAAAGGTGCTGGAGGTCTCCGTGCTCCCGCTCCAGCAAAGGACCCCTTTCTCCCTGATAATTGGTTTTGTTGTCAAACTGTTAGGAAGTCTCTCCTAGTTTTCCAGCAAATCCTACTGTCTTGTAACAAGTCCTCAGATCCTTTGAAGTTCTTTGTGTTAGTTGCCAAGGAGCATAGAGCGACTGGCCAACAGTACCACAGTTAACATGCTTAATTTTGCTTAATTAGCAAACCGTTTGCATAAAAATTAGTCTGCCTGGATTTGGGGAGCCCAATCCTTACGAAGAGCGCTCGATCGGGCTTTGCTGCCGCTTCAGACTTCAGCCTCCTTCGGTGAGGACAGAAGCAACAGCAAACTCATGACTATGGGGTTTGTCTCGCTAAATACCCTGGACTGTGGTGAGATTGTCCTGGCATCCGAAGCCTCCCGACAGTGGCCAGGAATAACACTTCCAATAAAGTCTGGCTCCATGCAAGGGAGAGCTTTTCACACCCGAATACGTCCAGAGGGAGAGCTCTTTTATGAAAAGCGTGGCGTGATTCGCATTACTCGTAGCTTCCTCTCTTTCTTCCCTAGTCAGCACTCCCAATCCCTCTGGATGCCAAAAAACATTAAAAAAACCCTTGGACCTTTTATCTGGCACCGTTTCCACTGAAAATACTCTGCTCCTAAGTTTCTGTTGGAGCAAAGGGACCTCTTCTGCTTGCTTTCGGCTACAGGCTTGGTGGTGGTGAAGGAAGAAACTCTGGTCGATGGTAAATGGTAAACACAATTTGAGACATCCCTACCTTCAACAAAGAGATGTTTCCTTCTACAAGGAACTATTTGTTTTCAAAAGCTACTTTGGGAGATCCAAGTGCAAGTAGATAAGAAAGCACCCTTCTCCTTCAGTGGGGGAAGTCATCCAAACTGGTTAGGCGACGCCTCCTCTCGCTCCAGGCAGGGCTATGCAAATTTGTGTGGATTGTATTGGCTCAGAGCGAGGCTGACCCTCCCATTTCAAGCATCCAGCAGGACGCTTGAGCCTAGCTCCACTTTCTTGGAGGCTCTTGCGCCTTATTGGTCTGGATGATGAAAAAGCCTTGAAGAAAGGACCCATTGCTGGTCTTAAAAAAGAAAAAAGGGACCGTTGAGACTAGCCTCTCCCGCTGGAAGTTCTGGGCATTGGAGACTGGCCAATAGCAAGCCACTGTCAGTGCTGACAGACCCAAAGCTTCAGGTCATTCTACCGCCGGTCCCCGACTTCACAGGAACAGCCTGGCAGAGATCTACTCGGTCTGAGTCTAGACTAGGGTTCCCAAGTACTTACCGCGATCCGGCGGGGGGCACATGCTCCCCGGCCGGAACATTCCTCCCTGTAACGCACCATGCAGTCGCCAGGAAGTGACACTGGGCGACGCTCTGACAATGGGGCTGAAAACTCGACGGTACCATCGAGTTTCCAGCCCCATTGCCAGAGCGTCGCCCGGCGTCACTTCCCGGCGACAGCATGGTGCTGCGCGTCTGTTGTCCGCGCGGGAATGGTCCTGGGAAGATGTATGTGTCCCCCGCCGAATCACGGTAAGTACTTGGTAAGCCTGGTCTAGACCCACTTTCTTGGAGTCTCTTACCTTGTTGGTATGGAAGACGGAAAGGCTTCAAGGAAGGGCCCCACTGCCAGTCTTAGAAGGAACAGGGGGACAGTTGAGACAGGCCTCTCCCGCCTGAGGCTTCGGGCATCGGAGACTGGCCAACAATGGATGCATCTGCAGCAATAGGGGATGCTGTCAATGCTAGCAGACCTGAGGCTTCAGGTCATTCTGCAGCTGTCCCTCGACTGTGCCGGAAGATCCTGGCAGAGCTCTACTGGGTCCAAACAACCATAAGGAGATTGTAGCGGGTGGCCCACCCCATAGCTTCCGGGCCTACAGGGACCTCATGGTGCAGTCCAGAAAACCTGCATCCAGTCGTCTCTGTAATGGTACGTGGCTGACATTCAAAAGTGGGCCAGTATTAAAAAGCTGGGTCCACTGAAACTTACTTACAAAGACATCATTCCCTTTCTACACAAAGGCTGGAATCAGGTTCTGAGACCGGATACCTTCAAAAACAGGCTGCAGCTATGGCCTCTATGCTGGACTGCAAAAGATTGTGTGATTTTTCGCTTCTTGTATGCTGTGATGTTTCTTCTTCAGCCATACGTTCACAGCACCTTTTGGCAATCTGCACTGTTCCCTCCCCCCTCCTCCCCCCATTCGTCCTTCCTCCATGGCTATTGTTTCCCTGTATTGCATCTTACCTTCTATGAGAGTGAGAGCTGATCAACTCTGTCCATGTCCCATTCATCCACTCTTCTCACGGGTCTCCTAAGAACCTGGAAAGTAGCCAGGAAGGGTATATCAGGGAGCCACCCAAACCTCAAACTTGTGCAAACTTCATTTTCTGCTTTCCTGGCCAGATGCACAATTACAACGTGGTGTTTATTTATTATTTATTTCAGTACATTTATCTTGCTTTTCTCCCCGGAGGGGGACCCAAAGCGAGTAACGAACTAGGAGATCTGAAAATACAGTTTTGTTCAAGACATGTAGGTCAGAGGAGGAAAGAAAGGAAGAAAACTCAGTTTAAATCAGCAAAAAGAAAACAAACAAACAGTACAACACAGTACATCATGTCCTGGCCTAATCCTGGATCCATTGGCTCAGCTGACTCAGCCTCAGATGGCAAGACACAGGCAAACAACCAAAGGCCAAAAAGCCCTCAGCTTTTGCCAAAGGCTTGTGCCTCTGGTCATATCCAGGGGTAATTTCCTGAAGGAGCGGAGCTCCGGCAGTAAAGAGCCCAGGGGGCGGGCACATGCAACAAGCCCCACCCCCTGCTCCAGCAGACCTCAGTCAGAGCAAGAAGCAGCCAGGTAAGTTGCAGAGCTCCCTTCGGCCCCCCCGGTCCAAAGCAGTCCAGTGGCACCTCTAAGACCAAGTTTTATTCAGGTACAAGCTCTCCCTCCTCTGTGAGGGCAGATCTGCATGCCCCCCCCCAATAGCTAGCAATCCAAAACCATCCAGTGGAGCCTGAGCGGTGGGTGTTGCCTTCTGATGCACTTCCAGTGATGTCAGGGGGTGTGGCATATGCAATTAAGTTATGCTAATGACGTATGCTAATGAGCTCCTGCACCTCTTTTTCTATGAAACGACCCCTGGTCATATCCATGCTAAAGCCCTCCAAAGGAATTGAAAAGGAACAGTTGCTCTGACAGATGCTGTGTAGCTGCCATAAAGGCATCCTCCACCTCCTTCCACCTTCTGGGATTTTGGGCTGTCTCCACGTGGATGGAACTGCCTTGAAATCCAGAGGACAGGTGGACACACTTGCAAAACAGTCTTGACTTTGTTCAGAATGTTATGAAACATTTCATCCGCCCCAGTGGACTTCTGAGCAGCCGAGGTGGATGGCAGATTTTGATATTTCTAGTAACGTGCCACGTGTATTTGTATTTAAACCCCCCCCCTCCCCTCCTGGAGTCAGGCCACATCTGTATGATGAAACTCTGCAAGAGAAGGAAAGGGGTTTAAAGTTTAAATGCCTCCCCTTTAGGACGGATAAGAGGAAGTACTTCTTCACCCAAAGAGTGATTAACACATGGAATTCACTGCCACAGGAGGTGGTGGTGGCTACAAGCATGGACGGCTTCAAAAGGGAATTAGATAAGCATATGGAGCAGAGGTCCATCAGTGGCTATTAGCCACAAGGTATAGATAGGGACTCTGGGGCAAGTGATGCTCTGTCATCTTGGTGCTTGGGGGGGGTGTCAACAGTGGGAGGGCTTCTAATGTCCTGGCCCCACTGGTGGACCTCCTGATGGCACCTGGTATTTCTGGCCACTGTGGGATACAGAGTGTTGGACTGGATGGGCCTTTGGCCTGATCCAACATTGGCATCTCTTATGTTCTTAGGGTATCAGTTCGACATGAATATTTTTTGCTGTGCCAGTTCTTAAGGCTGTTGTTGTTCCCTGGTCTATGTTTGTCTGAGGGTGGATTTCTTGTGATTCTGCAGAGGCCAAGCTGCTAAATCCTTCCTTTTCTTTGCAGCTTGCCCAGAGGGGACGTACGGGGACCAGTGTGAGAAGCGGTGCGACTGCGAGAACGGCATCTCGTGCCATCACATCACAGGTGCTTGTGACTGCCCGCCAGGATGGAGAGGACGTCATTGTGAAAAAGGTGAGAGGCCCAGTTCTGCTGGGGCCTGGCAGTCCGGTGAGAGCCAGTTTGGTGTAGAAGAGAAGAAGAAGAGATTGGATTTATACCTCGCCCTTCACTTGGAGTCTCAGAGCGGCTTACAAACTCCTTTCCCTTCCCCTCCCCCCACAAAACCACCTCC
>NW_015162006.1:29468-39980 GCF_001447785.1 Gekko japonicus | reverse complement strand
GGAGTCAATTTGGTGTAGTGGTTTCGTGGTGCAGTGGTGTAGTGTCGTTTGGTGTCGTGGTTAAGTGCGCGGACTCTAACCTGGGAGAACCGGGCCTGGGTCCCCACTCCTCCACTTGCAGCTGCTGGGTGACCTAGGGCAAGCCATAGTTCTGTCAGAGCTGTTCTCTCAAGGACAATTCTGGAAAAAGCTCTCTCAGCCCAGCCTACCTCACAGGGTGTCTGTTGTGGGGAGGGGAAGGGAAAGGCGTTTGTAAGCCACTCTGAGTGATGGGCGGGGTATAAATCCAACCTCTTCTTCTTCTGGCGGCAAGCTGGAAAGCAACCAGCAAAACCAGCAAGTGGCCAGTTTGTGACCACTCTGTCTCTCCAGGAGCAGGTTGTTGCTCAGACAGAGAGTCTAGCTAGATCTGGCAGCTTTAGAAAACCAGGTAGAATGCTATTGGCCTCCCTTGTGTCACCTGACCCCATGCTGATTGCATAGCTGCACTTCCTCTCTCTCTCTGCTCTGCTGAAGCATGGCAGAGACCACACCGGCACCCCCCTCCTGCACCAGTTTGGTGTAGTGGTTAGGAGCATGGAAAGTGTCCAAACCCCTTCTTTGAAGCCCCAGAGCATCACATCTTTATTGCAGGGTCCATTGTACATGAGCCTGCCTGAATATGGAATTGATGGGCTGAGTGCGGATGAGTGCAGGGGCAGACTGGCCCTTGAGTTTACCAGGGACATTTCCAGTGGCTTCAGCCTTTGGCAATGAGCAGCAAGCTGAAAAACCTGTCCCCTGAAGCACTGGCAGTAGGGTTTCCAGCTCTGGGTTGTGGAACACCTGCAGATTTTGGGGGGTAGAGCCTGGGGAGGGTGTGGTTTAGGGAGGGGAGGGCCCTCAGCAGGGTAGACGGCCATAGAATCCAGGGCTATTTTTGGGCAGGAACGCACAGGAACGGAGTTCCAGCTGGCTCCCAAGTTGGCCACGCCCAGCGGGAACGTATTAGCATAACAGGCCACACCCAACAGCAGGAACTCATTAGGATTGGCTACATTAGGGGTGTGTGGCCTAACATGCAAAGGAGTTCCTGCTACAAAAAAAAGGCCCTGGGTTTTGACAACAAACAAGGTAAACAGAATAAGAAGCAAAAGGTGGGTCTGGCTGGATGACCACACTTCTGGTAACATGGGGGTGCGGCCTAATGTGCTAATGAGCTGGGCGGTCAGGGGTGTGGCCCAGTATGCTAATGAGTTCCTGCTGTTGGGTGTGGCCTATTATGCTAATGAGTTCCTGCTGGGCTTTTTCTACAAAAAGAGCCCCGAATTAGAATCCATCCTCCAAAGCAGCCATTGTCTCCAGGGGAACTGATTTCTGTTATCTGAAGATCAGTTGTAATAGTGTGGGGTCTCCAGGCTCCACCTGGAGGCTGGCAACCCTAACTGGGAGCCTCCTCTACCCATTGTTACGTTCCATTGTGGCCTGGGTCTGAACAGAGTGGGTGTTCAGCCAACTGTGGAGGCTGCTTGACTTCGCTTGCTTGCTGTTCTCACATCTCGCCCTGCTCCTGACAAGAGTGGCTTCGTAGGAACAAAATCCTGCAGTGCCCTCTCTGTCTGGCTGGAGACCTTGGCCTTCCCTCCTCTAGCAAGCATTTGGATCCGTCTCCTCTTCAGTGCTTTGACATAGTTGGTGGTTATAATGTTGATTTGTGAGCTGCCTCAGGAATCCAGTTGGAAATGTCAACCAGAACATGTGTTAAAACCTGGGCTCCTGACCTAAATGAACATCCTGTACTGATAAAATATGTGGCAGGGTATGAGCTTTCATGAGCCACAGCTCACTTCTTCAGATATAGCTAGAATGGAAGTCCATCTGTCCTATTTATGGGAAAGTGGAGTGATTTCAGATGACGAATGACATTAGCAGGCAAATGAGAATAGCAAATGATGCATTGTCTTGAGCTTCATTATCAGTTGCCATACAGGCTTTTGAATGCCGTGGTTTCTAACAGGCCAGCCGACACAAGTCTGACATTAGAAACCACAACATTCAAAAACCAGTGGGGGGAACATTTTAACCTTCTAGGACATTCAGTTGCTGACCTAAGAGTGGCAGTTCTCTTACAAAGGAATTTCAAAAGGAGATTAGAAAGAGAGACTGCTGAATTGCAACTGATAATGAAGCTCAAGACAATGCATCTACCTGGACTGAATCGAGACCTAGGTTTCCTGTCCCATTACCAATGCTGATTTCTCCATGCCTCTTACTCATTTTTATATCTCACCTAATTCCATTCACACCTGCTATTGTCATTTGCCTGCTAATGTCATTTGGCATCTGAAATCTCTCCACTTTCCAATAAATAGGACAGGTGGACTCCCATTCTAGCTGTATCTGAAGAAGTGAGGAATGGCTCATGAAAGCTCATCTCCTGTTAGTCTTTAAGGTGCTACTGGACTCTTGCTCTTTTCTACTGCTACAGACAGACTAACATGGCTACCCATCTTGATCCTGTACTGAGTCAGAATAGTGATCCAGCTAGCTGAGCATGGAAACTGGCTCCCTGAGGTTTTAAGGAGAGGCAACTGTTTTGAACAACCATAACCTGACATCCTTTAGGTAGAAATGCCAAGGACTGAGCCTTCTGCACACTAAGCAAGTGCTCTGCCAGCCTGATATAGCGGTTGGAGTGTTGGACTAGGACCTGGGAGCCCCGTGTTCGAATCCCTAATCTGCCACAGAAGATTTCTGGGTGACCTTGGCCCAGTCACATGTTTTCATCCTAATCTACCTCACAGGGTTGTTGTGAAGATGAAATGGAGGAAGAGAGAAAGATGTTGTAAGCCACATTGAGTCCAAAAGCAGAGTATAAAGAAATAAATAATAGCACTGAGTTATGTCTCCTGACCAGACTAGGAATCTAAAGTCACTTACAGATCCCTCTTCCTTCCCATACCCAGTAAGTAGGCCCTTTCTGGATTCGAACTCAGGATCTCCCACACCTTAAATGAGAATCATGCATCTAGAGCCACTTTCTGTGTTCCGTGAACACCAGGTTCCCTACATCAGGGGCTTCTGGAATCCTGGCTAAGGCCAAACATTGGACTCATCATAAATTTTACACTAGGGGGGAGCAGAAGGTGTGAAGCGCCAGACAGTTTTTCGAGGCAGGGGCTGTCCGAAGAAAGATGTTGGCTTGTTAGCAGTTCCCCCAGTTGGAAGACCACCCAGCTGGAAAGCAAGCAGCTGAGTCCGCAGGAAATTAAAGTCCTGCTTTCCCCCGAAGGCTCCAACAATAACCCACTCTGCCGTTTTTAATAACTCCACTGCTCTGCCGTCACTGCTTGGACGATGTCCGTTGCCCCGGCGCTGACTCTTGTGTTTTATGCTCCCCGCAGCCTGCCTGCCCGGTTCATTCGGGAAGGACTGTGCCTCCAGCTGTGACTGCGCTCCGGGACTGCCCTGCAACCACATCACGGGCCAGTGCGGCTGCCCACCGGGATTCACGGGCCACGGGTGCGAGCAAAGTACGTGCAGACTTTTCTGGCCGGGCTTGCAAAGTGGGCCCATCCGAATTGCTCCGAAGGCATAAATAAGTAAATAAGTCCACGCTTGGCCTGGCCAAATGGCGGATCGGATCCTGGCAGGTGTTGCATGCTCACATAATCCTAACATAGGCGCAGTTGCCAAATGGGAAACCAGAGCAGCGTGCTCCGTCCAAGAGGATTAGATTAATAAACCCGGAGAGAGAGAGCCAGTCCAGCATGGGCTGCTGTAGCATGAACAGCGTGCCTCTGATGCACATGTGGGTTTTGAGGTTCTGTCTCTAAGGTTATGCCATTTCGGACACTCCAACTGCCTGCATTTACTGGGGATGGTCCCCCTTTTCAGGTACATCTCCCTGGTAAATCACTGTATCTTTTTTTTTTTTTTTGCATGTTTGTAACTTTTTGGGGGTACCTTGTTCAGGCACTACTGAGTGTGATTTGCTGTAAATCCAAACAGCAAGGAGAAAAGACTAGGGTCACAGAAGTCCCAAATATACAAATTCCACTAGTAGAAAACACCGTCAAAGATTGTCAAAACAATATATTAAGCAATTATAAAGTTGGTGGTGTCACAACAACATTTATGCATACTGTAACTGTAATAAAGCATAAGATACAATATTTCCTCCTTTAAGGAAAGGAAGCAGGTCTTCCAAATATCTAGAATGGGCGTCTTTGCAAAGGCTGTTTGGAATACGTTATGACCAGGGGTCATTTCCTGCAGGAGCGCACAGGAGCGGAGCTCCGGCAGTAAAGAGCCCAGGGGGCGGGCACATGCAACAAGCCCCGCCCCCTGCTCCCAGAAGCCCTCAGTCAAAGCAAGAAGCAGCCAGGTAAGCTGCAGAGCCCCCCCCAGGCCCCCGGTCCAAAACAGTCCAGTGGCACCTTTAAGACCAGGTTTTATTCAGGTACAAGCTCTCCCTCCTCTGTGAGGGCAGATCTGCACGTTCCCCCCCACCCAAATAGCTAGCAATCCAAAACAGTCCAGTGGAGCCTGAGCGGTGGGTGTTGCCTTATGACACACTTCCGGTGATCTCAGGGGGCATGACATATGCAAATAAGTTATGCTAATGAGCTCCTGCACCTCTTTCTCTACAAAATTACCCCTGGTTATGACCATGTTATCAATTTACACTGAGTGCATGGACTTTATGTCTTATCTTTAAAGGAGGAAATATTGTATCTTATGCCTTATCACAGTTACAGTATGCATAAATGTTGTTGTGACACCACCAACTTTATAAATGTTTAATATATTGTTTTGACAATCTTTGATGGTGTTTTCTACTAGTGGAATTTGTATATTTGAGTGTGATTTGCTAGCACTGTTGTCATTTTTTAAAGACCACTTTCCCTCCCCCTGCTGAGGTTTCTAGAAGTGAACAACTCTGAAGTGGTCTGTCATATCTAACATGCGTGTGCATGAACCCTGAAGTCATGCTAAACCCATGCTGTACTTGCTGAGGTCGATTAAGGCCACTATGATGATGATGTTGTTTTCTTCCTGGTATATTTTTTTACCAAATGAGGAAACAACTTTTATTTATTTATTTATTTACTTCGGCTTCTATCCTGCTCACCCCCTAGGGGCTCTGAGCGGCTTACAATTTCGATTTTAACCAATCTAATCTAGGGCCACATATGTAGGGACGGTGAGAAGCCTACCAGGCACCCTTATCCTGTTGTAGCAGATTTGGCTTTTCAACCCATGGAGGGCTGGCAACTTCTGAGCAAACTGATAGCAACCTAAAACTGGTGAAACACAGCATGCAGTGAGATGCAAGATTTCCTGTGCGCAGTGTTTAAGAGATGCCATGGCTGAGGGGATCTGGGTTGCAGCTGTTAGGGCTGCAGAATTTTCAGACCGTGGAGATAAACACTGACACTTGCTAATTCCCACTGATAAATGTACCGCAAGAGACGGAACCACCAGTTTTAAAAAAGAGCTGGCAATCCCGAACCATGCTGGGGATAGAGACGCTTACAGTGCAATCCTAAACAGAGTTATACCCTTCTAAACCCCCTGACTTCAACTGACACAGAAGGATGTAAATCTGCTGAGGATGGGGCCTTTGCAGGCCTGCCTGGCTTGATGTTCGTGGAAAAATAAGAAGTTGAGAGTCACCGAACACCTGAGTATCAGAAAGATTCCCTCCAATAATCACAAAAAGTGATGGGGTGGGTGACACATAGCATGGTCTTAATTTTTTTTTTAAATTCAGGTTCTTTCTCCAGGAAAATGCATATTCTGCAACTGATCTGCATTTCTGCAGATTATGAGTATGTTGCATCTTCTGCATAATTTAGCCTGGAAACCCTGGGGAGGGCGCAGGATTTATGGGAGGGCATTGGAATCCTGCCCCTAGTCGACTCAGCGTGCTGACTAATCCCACCCTCTCTTCTAGAATAACCAAACAATGCCCAAACCTCTTCAAGCTTATCTTTGCAGGGCTAGAAACTTGCACAGTGCAGTTATGGATTACACCTTACGGTCTGCTGGGTCTTCACAGGGTCTGTCACTTCTGAAAACAGTAGAAGTAGCAAATAGGACAGTCCGTGGATCAGTCTTTGGGAATTGCACATTTGAACATCAGTAACCCACCATGCTCCCCTGTCCTGAATGACTCAGGCCAGCCAGATCTCGTCAGATCTCAGAAGTTAAGCAGGGTTGGCCGAGGTCGGTACTTGGGTGGGAGACCACCTCAAGGAAGTCCAGGATTGCTACACAGAGGCAGGCCATGGCAAAGGACCTCAGCTTGTCTGTTGCCTTCAAAACCCTATAGAGTTGCCGTAAGTTGGCTATGACCTGATGGCACTTTCCACCACCAACCTCTCGCACATGGAAAACGAGAGTGCACAAGATAGTTCTTATCTCCCTGACTTGCCATCACTTCATGTTTAGAGAGTATTGGGGGGCGGAGTATTTAGTGCAGCCTGAAAAGAATTACCTCTGGAAGACTGTAGCATATAGTGTAATATAATTCACGGCCACAGGAGGTGGCAGCGGCTACAAGCCTGGATGGCTTCAAGAGGGAGTTGGATAAACATCTGGAGCAGAGGCCCATCAGTGGCTATTAGCCACAAGGTATAGATAGGAACTCTCAGTCTGGGGCAAGGGATGCTCTGTATTCTTGGTGCTTGGGGGAGGGCAACAGTGGGAGGCTTCTAATGTCCTGGCCCCACTGCTGGACCTCCTGACGGCACCTGGTATTTTTGGCCACTGTGTGGCAGAGTTGGACTGGATGGGCCATTGGCCTGATCCAACACTGGCTTCTCTTCTGTTCTTATACATCTGGAGCAGAGGCCCATCAGTGGCTATTAGCCACAAGGTATAGATAGGAACTCTTAGTCTGAGGCAAGGGATGCTCTGTATTCTTGGTGCTTGGGGGAGGGCAACAGTGGGAGGGCTTCTAGTGTCCTGGCCCCACTGCTGGACCTCCTGATGGCACCTGGTATTTTTGGCCACTGTGTGACACAGAGTGTTGGACTGGATGGGCCTTTGGCCTGATCCATCATTGGCTTCTCTTCTGTTCTTATAATTCACCACATGTTCTAATCAGCTCAAAATCATTCTAACAAACCCAATTAGGGAAGACGATGCTAGTCCTCACCATTTACGCCTTTTCAGAATGTGTGATTTTATTTTGTTTTATTGCTCTCACATGTCAAGTGGGTATAAAGTATGTACAGTTCAGGCCAGAGCTAACTGCAATTCCAGCTGTTATGGAAAAAGCCACGTATGTGGGCTGGCCCTGGGATGGAATTTCTGCACCAGTTGTTTTGCTCTGAAATGCATCCAAACCTCCCTTTCTCTTAGTAGCTCTTGTTTTGCTGACCCTTTCTCCCGCACAGCCTGTCTGCCAGGGACCTTTGGGCTGAACTGTGGCAGGATTTGCCGTTGTGCGGGAGTGAACCATGACTGCCACCCAGTGACCGGGGAGTGTATCTGTGCATCAGGATTCTATGGCAGCAGTTGCCGGCAGCGTGAGTTCTTCCTAAACTGTTGCTTTCCTGTGCTGTGTTCAAATTCACCAGCTTTAGCTTCTGAGAATGACGACTCCATAACTTTCCCACATCCTGAGGATGTGGAAGCACTTCCCATGTCTGGGAGGGAGGAAGCATTTTGCTGCGTTGCTAATAAAAGTACTTGACTGTAAACTTTAGTTTTCATGGGAATAATACTTCTAACACTCTTGTCCTCTGAATTTTTCCTCAAATTTGGGCAGTCCGAATTAAATGGTCTTGCTTCCAAAGTGAGATTGATGCTTTAGGAACCTTCCACTGTTGTGAGGTGCTGTTTTATTTTGTTTCTGAATTTTGCACAGGGGATACTGAGTGTGTTGTTTCATGCAGTTTTTCATTCCTTTGTGTCTGCCTTTCCCTTTACTAAGGTACACATATGAGTTGGATTAAAACACTGCAAAAAAAGCAATCTTGCCTCGGTCTTATGTGTATGATTGCATCAAGATTCTTTTGGTGCAGTATTTTAGCAGTCTGCATCTGCAAGTACACTAAAACACAGCACAGAAAGACTCTCCTGCAGTCCTCATGCATGATCATATCAGAATTGCTTTTTTGCAGTGTTTGGGCCATGCATGATTGCACGTTGTTAACACAGAGGGAAAGATGCAAACTGAAAGCTACAGCAACTTGTAAGTATTCCAGTTGTCGTTGTTCAGTCGCACAGTCGAGTCCGACTCTTCGCGACCCCATGGACCAAGTCACGCCAGGCCTTCCTGTCTTCCTCCGTCCTCTAAAGTTTGCTCAACTTCATGTTCGTTGCATCAATGACACTGTCTAACCATCTCATCCTTTGCCGTCCCTGTCTTCTTTGACCTTCAGTCTTTCCCAGCATCAGGGTCTTCTCCAGTGAGGGCTCCCTTCTCATTGGGTGGCCAAAGTATTTGAGCTTCAGTTTCATTATCTGGCCTTCCAGGGAACAGTCAGGGTTGATTTCTTTTAGGATTGACTGATTTGATCTTCTTGCAGTCCAAGGGACTCTCAAGAGTCTTCTCCAGCACCATAGTTCAAAAGAATCTATTCTTCGGCACTCGGCCTTCCTTATAGTCCAACTCTCGCAGCCATACATGACTACTGGGAATACCATTGCTTTGACCATGCGGACTTTTGTTGGCAGGGTGATGTCTCTACTTTTTATCATGCTGTTTAGGTTCCAGTATTCCAGTGCTGGGATTTAATTTTATACATTCTCCCAAGGAAACTAGAATTTAGGAGGAGTGGAAAGTGGTAAAGAGAGAACTTCTTTCACAGTAAAAGGGAGACTCTGTTCACTCCTTTCTAATAGTTAGGAAGTTTAATTCTAAGGGTTGGGCTGCACAGATGCATGTGCATAGAATCATAGAATCACAGAGCTGAAGGGGTCACACAGGCCACCTAGTCCAACACCCTGCTCCATGCTGGATCAGCCTAGAGTATCCCAAACGAGTGTTTGTCCAGCCGCTGCTTGAAGACTGCCAGGGAGGGGGAGCTCACCACCTCCCTGGGCAACCGGTTCCACTGTTGCACGATTCTCACTGTCAAAAAGTTTTCCCTAAGATCCAACCGGTACCTTCCTGCCCTTAACCCTTTGGAAACTGAGTGGAAGATTCATAAAATCAATGAGCAATGGGGCTGTTTTCTACCCCAGGTCCCTCTTTCCGTTTACAGAAAGAAAACTGTTAAGTCACTGATCTTTGGAGGAGCTATACTGCTGTGGACTGAAAGGGCAGAGTTGTAGAACCACTTCTCTGTGCATTCCTGTAAAACAAAATTGGAACGGGGGTGGTCATTCCATCCCCCCCCCCCGCATTTTCCAACAGATTCCCCCGAACGCCTAATGAGGTTCATTTGCACCACCCTGTTTTCTGAATATGGCTAGTGCTGCTGTGCGTAAGATCCTGCATGGAACTGCCGATCATTTGCTCCACGTCTAGGTTGGTTGGAAGGAAAGAATGTCTCACTTTTAAAAAGAGGAAGGGGAAAAACGCAACCTTTCTCCATCATGTTCTGTATAATGTCTCTAGCAGATGCCTGGGCCGCTAAGCTGCTACATGGAAAGGAATCCTCCCGAGCTGGCAACTCTGCCGCGGTTCTTGCAAATAGGACATCTGGGGAGACTCCTGTTTCAGGCGTCAGAAGGAAACGGCGAACGAAACGGGAGCCGGTTTGCAAAATCTGTGTTGGTTCTGCCAGCTTGGAAAGGCTTCATTTCAAGCCAGAGGCCTGGGCCTCCCTTCCCCCCCCCCCACCCGGCCAGCCAGCCGCTTATTGGAGGGGATTTGGTTGCCCCTGCTCTTTACAAGTATGACTTTCACACCCACAAAGAAAAGCGGTAAAAGAGGCCAGAATGGGATGGGCTGTGGCTCAGTGGTAAAGCATCTGCTCTGTCTGCAGAAGGTCCCAGGTCAGTGTTCCCTCTAAGCTGAGTTAGTGTGAGGCTGCTCACAGTTTTTTAGACTCCAGCTCACACATTTTTGTCTTAGCTCAGGGAGGATGGCTCCAGAGCAACCTAGTTTATGCAGCAGTCAAATCACTGGCTCACAACTTTAAGGCCAGTAGCTCACAAAGTGGAATTTTTGCACACAAGACTCCGCAGCTTAGAGGGAGCATTGTCCCAGGTTCAATGCCCGGCATCTCCATTTTAAAAGGATCGGGTAGGAGACAAAGTGAGAGATTTCTGCCTGAGACTCTTGGAAAGCCGCTGCCCGTCAGAGTAGATGATAACAGACGTGGAGAGATCAGTGATCAGAGGCCTGGGATAAGGTAGCTTCATGTGTATACGTGTGTGTGTTCAGAATGAGAAGGGATCAGTGCATATATGCCCTCAGCTGTTCCTAGAAGAGCTTCTTAGTTTTATGGTAGAGTGGGGGATTTGAATCTGGGTCTCTCTAGTCCAGTCCAAGTCCCTCATCACGGTACTACACTTGTTCTCAATATGCCTTTGTTACCAATATGTAGTGGCAGGGCTATTTTTGGGCAG
>NW_015162006.1:28885-29197 GCF_001447785.1 Gekko japonicus | reverse complement strand
ATTCTAATGCGTTCCTGCTGGGCGTGGCCAACTTGGAAGCCAGCCGGAACTCCGTTCCTGTGCGTTCCTGCCCCAAAATAGCTCTGGTTACCAATATGTAGTGGTAACCATGACCATACCTATGATTTCTTCTAGAGTTCTTTTTCCAGTTTTGTCAATACCCTAACAAAGGAATCTTGATGCAGTTATCTTCAGGAACAAAGCAAGACTGCTTTTTTGCTGTGTTTTATGAATGTGTATTTTAGGATTTGGGGGGGGGGAGAGACACAGAGCAACGGGAAGCAGCACACAGACCTGTTTGAAAAATTCAGA
>NW_015162006.1:26614-27963 GCF_001447785.1 Gekko japonicus | reverse complement strand
ACAAGTTCTTCCCTGGAGCTGTTTTCTCTAGAGCAGTCCTTGAAAGAGCTCTCTCTGCCCCACCTACCTCACAGGGTGTCTGTTGTGGGGAGGGGAAGGGAGATTGTAAGCCACTCTGAGACTCCATCAGGTACTGAAGGGCAAGGTATAAATCCAATCTCTTCTCTTCTTCTTTATGGGTGACTCTTTTGTAAACAAGACCTTCTTTCCTGTTGATTTTTGTAAATCCCCCCCCCCAAAAATCCTTAGCTTGCCCGGCTGGTCGCTTCGGCACTGACTGCGCACTCGTGTGTTCCTGCGGTGAGCATGCCACCTGTCATCACGTGACCGGTTCCTGTGTTTGCCCGCCAGGGAGAACTGGCCCCAACTGCGAGGAGGGTAAATATGTACATAGTCATATTGCCTGAGAAGGTTGTAAGAAGAGCATTGCATAGGTGGGATGGGTGCAATGTTCCCCTTTAAGCTGTGGAGTCCTGTGAGCAAAGATTCTACTTTGTGAGCTACTGGCATTAAAGTGGTGAGCGAGCGATTCGGTTACTGCGTAAATTAGTTTGCTCTGGAGCTCTCCTTCCTGAGCGAAGATAAAAACGTGAGAGCCGGAGGCTAAGAAACTGTGAGCTAGCTCACACTAACTCAGCTTCGAGGGAACACTGGTTGAGTGTGAAACTGGAGCTGAGGTGTAGGTACGCTTCCCCTCTCTTCCGTGGAAGCTCTCTGGGTGACTTTCGCCCAGCCATTTTCTCTCAGTTTCATCCACCTCATGGGGAGGTTGTGAGCAAGGCTCCCTCTAAGCTGTGGAGTCTTGTGAGCAGAAATTCTACTTTGTGGGCTACTGGCATTAAAGTTGTGAGCGAGCGATTTGGCTACTGCATGAATTAGTTTGCTCTGGAGCCCTCCTTCCTGAGCGAAGACAAAAATGTGTGAGCCGGAGGCTAAAACACTGTGAGCTAGCTCACACTAACTCAGCTTAGAGGGAATCAATGGGGGGCTGGAAGGGGGTGATGTGCACCACCCTCCATTTCTCAGAACCCTACAAATCACAGTTGCGGTCTCTCCCCTTCTATGCTACTGATGCGTGATGTCCGTCAGTGCTGTCCATTTGGAACTGATGTGGTGACCCCAGCCAGGGTCTTCCAAGGCAAGTGAGAAGCAGAGGTGGTTGGCCATTGCCTTCCTCTGCAGAGTCTTCCTTGGAGGTCTCCCTTCCAAGTACCAACCCCAGCAAGGGGCTCTCAAGGCAAGTGAGAAGCAGAGGTGGTTGGCCATTGCCTTCCTCTGCAGAGCCTTCCTTGGAGGTCTCCCTTCCAAGTACCAACCCCAGCAAGGGGCTTTCAGGACAAGTGAGAAGC
>NW_015162006.1:25214-25607 GCF_001447785.1 Gekko japonicus | reverse complement strand
AAAAAAAAAGCCTTAGCTTGCCCGGCTGGTCGCTTCGGCACTGACTGCGCACTTGTGTGTTCCTGCGGTGAGCATGCCACCTGTCATCACGTGACCGGTTCCTGTGCTTGCCCTCCAGGAAGAACTGGCCCCAACTGCGAGGAGGGTAAATATGTACATAGTCATATTGCCTTAGAAGGTTGTAAGAAGAGCATTGCATGGGTGGGTTGGGTGCAATGCTCCAAGCTGTGGAGTCTTGTGAGCAAAAATTCTACTTTGTGAGCTACTAGTATTAAAGTGGTGAGCAGGCGATTCGGTTACTGCATGAATTAGTTTGTTCTGGAGCCCTCCTTCCTGAGCGAAGACAGACGGAGGCTAAGAAACTGTGAGCTAGCTCACACTAACTCAGCTTCG
>NW_015162006.1:8736-25094 GCF_001447785.1 Gekko japonicus | reverse complement strand
CAAGGCTCCCTCTAAGCTGTGGAGTCTTGTGAGCAGAAATTCTACTTTGTGGGCTACTGGCATTAAAGTTGTGAGCGAGCAATTTGGCTACTGCATGAATCAGTTTGCTCTGGAGCCCTCCTTCCTGAGCTAAGACAAAAATGTGTGAGCTGGAGGCTAAAACACTGTGAGGTAGCTCACACTAACGCAGCTTAGAGGGAACACTGGTTGTGAGGATCAGTGGGGGGTGGGAAGGGGGCAGTGTGCACCATCCTCCGCTTCTCAGAACCCTACAAATCACAGTTGTGGTCTCTTCCTTTCTATGTTACTGATGCGTGATGTACGCCAGTGCTGTCGATTTGGAACTGATGTGGTGACCCCAACCAGGGTCTTCCAAGGCAAGTGAGAAGCAGAGGTGGTTGGCCATTGCCTTCCTCTGCAGAGTCTTCCTTGGAGGTCTCCCTTCCAAGTGCCAACCCCAGCAAGGGGCTTTCAAGGCAAGTGAGAAGCAGAGGTGGTTGGCCATTGCCTTCCTCTGCAGAGTCTTCCTTGGAGGTCTCCCTTCCAAGTACCAACCCCAGCAAGGTACTTTCAGGGCAAGTGAGAAGCAGAGGTGGTTGGCCATTGCCTTCCTCTGCAGAGCCTTCCTTGGAGGTCTCCCTTCCAAGTACCAACCCCAGCAAGGGGCTTTCAGGGCAAGTGAGAAGCAGAGGTGGTTGGCCATTGCCTTCCTCTGCAGAGTCTTCCTTGGTATTCTTCCATCCAAGTACTGACCCCGCTTAGCTTCTGAGATCTGGTGAGACTGAGCTATACCACCTTCCCTCCTGGGGATGTGTGATGTACACTTTGAAAGAATATTGCGAGAGAGAGGGAGGGAGGGAGAAGGAGATGACCCTATGTATAACTGCATCACAACCATTTTTGTGCAGTGTTTCCCCAATGCGCATGTTCCCTTGTGTGTACTAACATCACCAAAAAGGCCCATTTTCATATGATTGTGCACACGTTTGGATTAAGACTTTTTTGTGGCCCGGACACTGCTGTTGTAACCAGTTAGGTGTTGTACAAACCCTGCTTGCCCTTAGTCTGTCTGCCTCATTCTCTTCTCTCCCAGGTTGTCAGAAGAATCAGTACGGGGCAGGCTGTCGGCAGACGTGCGGCTGCCGTAATGGGGGAATCTGCCTAGCAATGAATGGCTCCTGCCTATGCGGACTTGGGTGGACGGGGAGATTCTGTGAACTGGGTAACTCTTCTTTTGTGGCTCCTTTTGGTGTTTGGTGTAGTGGTTAGTAGAGCGTGCAGCTGCTGGTGTGACCTTGGGTAAGTCACAAGTTCTTTCAGAGCTGTTCTCTCACAAGCAGTCCTTGAAAGAGCTCCCTCAGCCCCACCTGCCTCACAGGGTGTCTGTTGTGGGGAGGGGAAGGGAAAGGAGATTGGAAGCTGCTCTGAGACTCTTTCTGGTAGTGAAGGGTGGGGTATAAATCCAATTTCCTCCTCCTCCTCTTCCCAGCAAACAAGCATGCTCCTAGTCCTTCTGTCTTTGTCCCAGCGCAGGCACTCGTCAGCCCGAGGTGGGTGGGGGGGCACTGCCATGCCCAGGGCAGAATGTTCAAATTCACACACAGTAGAGCTGCTCTTGGCCTGTCCCATGGCTGTTGGGGGATTGCATCTTTGAATGTTCATGCATTTCCTGTGCATTTCAAGGAGAAAGGCTTTTTAACTGAGCTGGACTTGATTGACTAGCCAGGCATGGAGAGAGCAGCATCTCGTGGTGATCATTTCCAGATGGGGTACCATTATTGGCCTGCGGAAAGAATCTTGGAGCACCTTGAAGACTAACAGATTTATGGTGGCTTTAGCTAGACTCTAGATTGACCCAGAGCCTGCTTCAGATCCATTAAACGTTACCCTTGGCAGATGTGTACATATGGGTATGGGGGGGAAAATTAATAGCAAACGGTGGGACTGAAAAGCAAAGGGCAGAAATGAAAGAGGTCCAATCTGCATTTCTATGCAGTGCTCAAATGTATACATGTTAAGCTTAGTGTCTCATGACAGTGGCAGGAATTGGCAATCCCAGTCTTCCAAGCAGGGGTAATTTCCTGCAGGAGCGCACAGGAGCGGAGCTCCGGCAGTAAAGAGCTCAGGGGGTGGGCACATGCAGCAAGCCCCACCCTCTACTCCCAGCAGCCCTCAGTCAGAGCAAGAAGCATCCAGGTAAGTTGCAGAGCCCCCCCGGCCCCCCAGTCCAGTGGCACCTTTAAGACCAAGTTTTATTCAGGTACAAGCTCGCCCTCCTCTGCCAGGACAGATCTGCACGTTTCCCCCGCCCCCCAATACCTAGCAATCCAAAACAGTCCAGTGGAGCCTGAGCGGTGGGTGTTGCCTTCCGGTGAGGTCAGGGGGTGTGGCATATGCAAATAAGTTATGCTAAGGAGTTATGCTAATGAGCTCCGGCACCTCTTTTTCTACGAAATGACCCCTGCTTCCAAGCATCGTGAAGCCAACTGGACGGCGGTACTGCACAAGTGAATCATTATCTTCAAGCCTAGATGAAAACTTGGTAGTATTCAGCTCGGTTTGAATCAAGTTAAGTTAGCTTAGTAAAGAAGGAAGTCTGCGTTATCACCCAGTTACAGATGCTGAAATTGCTCCTTGTGCTTTGTATGGAGCACGGGGCAAATGAGCTAGCCATCAAGGACCAAGTATCATCATGGCCGGGGGGGGGGGGCGCGGAAGGGAGCACCATCTACTTGACAGAGTGTAGAGTGCTCAGTGACAGTAGGAGGCATGCTCTTGACGTATTCCGCTTTTGAACTATTTAATTTTTGATTGGGTTTCCACACCTGATGGCAGAGAGTGGCCGGCCGCTTCTGCCTCAAGAGAAAGCCCTGCCCAGTTGCCCGTGCCGAGGGGAGGCTCCGAACTGTGGGCGGAGAGGAGCAGCTTTGCATAGTAATATCAGAGGCTACCCTGCTTCTCATGACATCGCGGCTCCGCTCTGTATCATTCCTTTCCCTGCGTCTATCCCTGCCAGCATAGTGTGCATCTGACAAACCGGCTTCTTGTTCATTAAAGCTAACATCACAAATAAATCAGTTGATCTTTAATAATAATTAAGTGCCGTCGAGTCGCAACCAACCTGTTGGCGACTCCTGGTGGGATTCCCGAGGCAAGATATGAGCAGCGGTGGTTTGCCATTGTCCGCCTCTACAGAACAGCCCCAGTATTCGTTGGTGGTCTCCCATCCAAGTACTAACCACGGCTCATCTTCTGAGCTCCAACAAGCTCAAGGACAATTCAGGCTGCTACCTTTACTTCTGCTAATCTTTATCGCACTACAAACTTTTTTTTTTCTCTTAACCTCTACGATCAGGGAACTTGAAAGTACCTTTCTTTTATGTCCACTGAATTTATTGTCAGCCAGAGAAGAGGTAGAGGTGATTCAGTTAGATGTCGGGGAGTTTCCAGTGAAGGACGGATGTCAAGGAAAGACAGTCAGATTTTGAATCAGCAGGGAAAACTCGGAAGCCAGCCGGTTAAGAAGTCCGTATCTCAATCCCCAGTTTTGCCTGCTCAGCTTGAAGGAGAGCACCCCTTTATGGTCGTCACGTTGGCAGTAATCTGAGAAATTGTCTTCCCTACAGGATGCCCGCCAGGGAAGTACGGGGCCGACTGCCAGCTGAACTGCCCCTGCCAAAACAACATGACCTGTGATCCGGCGACAGGCGCGTGCCACTGTGACAAAGGCCACTACGGGACCTTGTGTGAACACGGTAAGCCCCAGTAACATGCTTGTTGTCGTTTGTCCAGAAATACAGTGCGGGCCCAGTAGCCACCCATTGGCATGCAGGCAGCTGAAGGTGTTTTGTTGCCCCAAGCAAGGTACAGCCGTGGTAGCTTGTTGCACCACTACCGGCTGGGCCCCTCCCACACCACCAGTGCTGGGAACGAATAGGGTGACGGTTCCCTGGACGTCTGTCCCACCCCCTCATCAGTTGCTCAGGTCGATGTAGCTCGGCTGGACAAATGGCCAAAGAAGAATGGACGATTTCATGTCGGAGTGCCTCATTTCTTAGGCTTCGTTTCATAAGCGCAGGCATGAGTGGCTGCTGAATGGCCTCAGTGGGGGCTGAAGGTGTTTGATGGCACACCAGAGAATTGTGTTGGACTAGATGGTATCCCTTTCATCCCCCTGTCTGCTCTTCAGCTACATTAAATCTTAAGAATGTTGTGGGGTGTATTCCCCAGTATTTGTATAATCCTGATAGCCCTAGCCATCGAAGAGCTTTCTCCCTTGCACGAGTAAATGCCTTTCCATCAAAAATACTGTATGGTAGGTTTCAAAATATTCCTAAGCACGAACGGAGATGTGACTGCGGCTCTACCTCTCTTGATTCAATTGATCACATACTGTTAGACTGTTCGTTGCATGCATCTGCTAGGGAAAAAAATGGTTAAATACTTGGTTGCAGGGTAAACATCACCTTCCTAATAAAATAAAATGTCAAATTCTATTGAATGACACAACACTAGAGATTACTGTGTCCATGGAGCTGGCTGTCAGGGGGTGTGCGATTGTAAGAATGGAGCCACGTGCGATCCGGTGACGGGGGAATGTGTTTGTCCTCCTGGCTTCTATGGCGACCAGTGTCAGACAGGTGCGTATCCTTGCCTCCTTCCCTAGATCCTTTTAGAAATCAAACGGAGGCAAATCATAGAGTCCTAGAACTGGGGCCTTAGAGGCCATCCATTCCAACCCCTTGCTTAAGGCAGGAAATCCAAAGTTAGACCATCCCCAAAAGATGTGCTCGAAAAGCCTCCAGCAAGTGTTTCCCTGAGGTAGCTGGTTCTGTTGTCTAACCACCTTCGCCATTAGGATGTTTATCTCAATATTCATCTGAAATTTACCCTGTTGTACATTAAACTTATCAGATGTAATCTTAGCCCTCTGGCCCCCCATCTTGAGCTGAATTAGCACAAATAAAGGTGGTTTCAAGAATAACAAGAAAGAGAAAGTCTGCATGCAATTCCTATCCCTGCTTTTTGTGTGCTTGATGTAATGTGTGTTGGGGGAAGTTTACCACGGACAAGGGACAAGGCCTTTGCAGTGTCGGCACCTAAGCCCAAGACACGGGTTCTTAAACCACAAACAACCAGACAAGCACATCCAGAATGAAACCCTGATATGAAACCGCACAGAAGGAAATGCTGTCCATCAGCGTTCTGAGCTTGGTTGTCTCTGTTTGGAACATGACTTGCTCGTTCGGGCATTCGCCGAATGTTCAGCAAGCCTCATGCCGAACAAGGCCCCTGCGTCGGGTATTCAAGTCTCAGTTGGGTAGCATGGAATCAATGTTCCCTCTAAGCTGTGGAGTCTTCTAAGCAAAAAATCCACTTTGTGAGCTACTGGCATTAAAGTTGTGATTGAGCGCTCTGGATACTGCATAAATATGTTTGCTCTGGAGCCACATCCTTCCTGAGCGAAGGCAAAAATGTGTGAGCCAGAGGCTAAAAAACTGTGAGCTAGCTCACACTAAACTCAGCTTAGAGGGAACACTGCATGGAATGGCCTCTGGAGGGGGTTGGCTGAGCCTAGATTAAGGCCTGAAGCCAGTGGTCAGGATCTCTGCACTAAACTTTTCAGTTCTTTGGGGCCAGATGGGATTACTTCCATTCAGACAAGCAGCAGGCCAGAGATACTTGACTTGGCCAAACAATCTCCCCGTTGGCTGGCTTCGTTTCTTTGTTCTGGAGTGTGAGGAGGTTGCATGAGTGCAATAATGAACATTACAGAATTAAGAGGCATGTGGGTAAACCGGCTTCTTTCAGCTTGGCCTTCTTCAAAGGCTGGTGGTTAGCACTCCCTAGGTGGAACTGGTGGTGTGTATGGCCGTGGGGTGCCTTGGACTGAGGACAAGCTCCGTTTTCCTATTCAGCAGGCCATTGTACTGACACTTCTCTCGTTGTTGGGCACAGGCTGTGAGGAAGGGAAATTTGGAGAAAAGTGCCGGCATCGGTGCAACTGCGGAGATGGCACGCCGTGTGACCCAGCCACCGGGCGCTGCATGTGCCCTCCAGGGAAGACCGGCAGCAAGTGTGACGTGGGTGAGAGTGTCGAGGGGTTATTTGCCAAGGACTGGGAGGAGGGGAAGCGCCTCTCAAATGGCCCCCTTTCCTTCGGATGGATTTGCTAGCCTTGGATGGATATGCCAGGCCCATAGCTGCAGTGGGGCATTTCGGGGGCCCGCCCCCTAATTTGAAAAGCCCTGCCCCACAAATAGCCTTGAAAGGAAGGGCTACAAACAGGCTTGGAGCCTCCCCCTTTAAGGACAGACATTCAGGTTAATGAACTGTAATTTAACTGCCCCCCTTAAACATTTAAATGCCCCCCCCACAAATAATCCTGGCTATGGGCCTGTGATATGCCTTCCTCCTTGACAGAAGGGAGGGAGTCACACACAAGTCAGCTGATCAGTTACTGGCTTAGATTGCCGGTAAAAGGCGGGTTAAGCGAGGATGGTGAGTACTAAATGGAACCTCTCTGTTCAGAGGCAGTGTACCTCTGAGTACCAGTTGCTAGGGGCAACAATGAGGCCTGCTTGGGACCTCTGGCTCTGCGAAACAGGACGCTGGCCTCTATGCCTGATCCTGGAGGCACCGTTTTCTGCTTTTCTGTCAGTTCTTAGTTAACCACAGGAACATGTTCCGAGAACTGTGAATGAGGCTGACTTCCATTTTTAACTCAATGAGGGCATCACCGTTAGCAAAGGCAGTTGGGCGGTTGCTGGCCCCAAAGGCCTCCAGCGGGAACGGACAGTCTAGTGGCAGAGCGACACTTTTCCCATGGTGCTACCGCCAGTAACTGCAGTACTCTCCAGACACAGAAAACTGGCCTGCTGACCTAACTTCTAGCTGGCCGTTGCTGCAAAGTGGAAGCTGTTTATTATATGGTGGTCTCACGGAACCCTGTCCTGGCTTACCTTATTTACACTCAGGGCCTGGGCAAAAAGTCCAGGAGTCCCAGCGGCCCTGCTTCAGCAGCCTATGGTGACGGACAGGAGAGCTCCACCTAGTGCACCTTCCTCTTTATTTATGTACTTCCTTATTATTTAGTTGCAAATTTTTCAGTTAAAAAGTGGCACTCACTAAAACAAGCAGTGGATTTTTTTTTAATTATGAATTATTTTTGTGCAAGGGCTTTCAAAGCCCTGAGTAGTAGGTATCTCCTTGGAAGAGGCATTCCCTCCTTATACAAAACATGCATTCTTCCTCCTCTCCCTTTCAGGGTTGAGACTGATTGAATAGTCACTGGAGATTGCGTGATTCCCCACCCTCTCATATTGCATGCGGACTAGAAAAATAGGTCTCCCTCATATGCTGACTTGACCCTTTCTCCTTGATGAGCTAGTTTTCTAAGAGCACACACACATACACATATATACATATATATATATATACACATACACAGGGACATTGCTGGTGCCAATTTGCTTTTTAACAGGGGTCATTTCCTAGAAAAAGAGGTGCAGAAGCTCATTAGCATAACTCATTAGCATAACTTATTTGCATATGCCACACCCCCTGACCTCACCGGAAGTGTGTCAGAAGGCAACACCCACCGCTCAGGCTCCACTGGACTGTTTTCGATTGCTAGCTATTGGGGGGGGGGATGTGCAGATCTGTCCTGGCAAAGGAGGGAGAGCTTGTACCTGAATAAAACTTGGTCTTAAAGGTGCCATTGGACTGTTTTGGACCGGGGTCCGGAGTGGGTGGCTCTGCAACTTACCTGGCTGCTTCTTGCTCTGACTGAGGGCTGCTGGGAGCAGGGTGTGGGGCTTGTTGCATGTGCCCGCCCCCTGGGCTCTTTACTGCCGGAGCTCCGCTCCTGTGCGCTCCTGCAGGAAATGACCCCTGCTTTTTAAGAACCTAACTGACTCCCCTTTATATGTACTCTTCATTGACCCAGATTGCCCACTGCAGAAATTTGGCCCGGATTGCGCTCTGTCCTGCGAGTGCCCCATGACCAATGCTTATTGCAACCCCCGAAATGGACGATGCGTTTGCCTTAATGGATACATAGGAGCCAGGTGTCGGGAAGGTAAGCGGGCTGCGTTGGCTGCCAGTGGAAATGTTCTGCTTATTGGAGCTCACCGCCTCATTCACAACAGTTGAGGCATCGGGTTGCCAGTTCTACCTTGGGAAATGCCTCGTAGCACGTGAGAGGGCAGAGTTTGGGAGGGAAGCTGAACGGGGATGTGAGCCCATAACATCCACCCTCCAAAGCTGGTATTTCCTCCGGGAAACTGATCTCCGTAGTCTAGAGATCAGCTGTAATTCTAGAGGCTGGGAACCTTGTTTAGGTAGAGTTGTCCCCCCTTCCGTGTCAAAACAGAAAATTAACACCTCAGTTGTTCTCACTGACGTGCTGTTTTGCTAAGTGCTGGGTGCTGGGCACAGGTGGGAAATAGGACAATCCCAACCAAGGCTCCCTCTAAGCTGTGGAGTCCTGTGAGCAAAAATTCTACTTTGTGAGCTACTGGCATTAAAGCTGTGAGCAGGTGATTTGGCGACTGCATAAATGAGTTTGCTCTGGGGCCATCCTTCCTGAGCTAAGACAAAAATCTGTGACCCGGAGGCTAAAAAATGGAGCTAGCTCACACTAACTCAGCATAGAGGGAACGCTGGTCCCAACAGCATTTTGCAATCCAAATGTGGCTCTGTACCAGTCCTGCCTCTAGTCTCTGCCTCACAACCCTACAATTAGATGTAAATGTCATGGCTTCCCCCCCCCCCAAAGGATTTTGGGAATTGTAGTTCAGTAAGGGTACTTTGAGGAGCTGCGGTGGCTCAAGTGGTTAAGACGCTGAACTGCAGGCTGTGGGAGGTCAGTAGTTCAGCAGTTCGAGACCCGGGTGTCGCATGATGGAGTGAGCTTCCCGTCTCTAGTTCCAGCTCCTGCCAACCTAGCAGTTTGAAAGCAAGAAATTGCAAGTAGATAAATAGGTACCACTTTGGTGGGAAGGTAACAGAGTTCCGTGCGCCTTGGTGTTTAGTCATGCTGGCCACATGACCACAGAAACGTCTTCGGACAGCGCTGGCTCTTTGGCTTGGAAACGGAGATGAGCACCGCAACCCTAGAGTCGGATTCGACTGGCTTTTGAGCAAGGGAACCTTTACCTTTTAAGGGTACTTTAGCTTCTGCTAAGAAATTTAGTCTTTCTCTGAATTTGTATAATTCCGAGGGTTTCCTTGAAGAGGAAATGAGGATGAAACACAGAGTGTAGATCACCCACCCCCAAGTTTGAGAGCTGCAGGGACAATCAATGGTTTGAGAACTGGTCTAAGGACTGTAGAAATAAACTGATTGATAAATTGATTGATTGAACTTTAATCTCTCTCTTTTCCTAGGAGGACCACCTCAGCTCCTGACCAGCACAAGGCAACAGGTGGAACCACGTGAGTGGGGCATCTCTCTTTGCAGTAATACGAATTAAAAAATTAAGCTAGCTGTCATGCCGCCTGTGATTTAATGGGGGGGGGGTGTCACAAAAATGGGTGGGGGAGCTGCTTTCATTCTGGCAATTCAAATCCCCCTCCTCCCCGAGAAATATGGCACAGGTTCTTCTTCTATCACTTCTGACTTCAGACCAGAGGTCGATTCGGGGGGGAACGCAGTCCCCCCAGGTGAGGTACAGGGGGCGGGGCACATGATGAAGCCCCGCCACCTGCTTCCGGCCACCCCGCTTCCGGGCCTCATTCAGCCAGGAGGAGGCAGGAGAAGAGGGAGGGTAAGTTGCTTCCTCCCTGCCTCTCCCCACCCCTGCCTGCCTGGGGCCAGGGAGAGCCTTGGCGGGGCTTCCTCGCACTCCCGCCGGCCTTGCAGGTCCACCGCCGGGCCCCTGATGTCAGGGGGTGTGGCATATGCTAATGAGTTATGCTAATGAGCTCCCCTAGCTCTTTTTCTATGAAACGACCCCTGCTTCAGACCAATGCTCCCTCTTGGCTGTGTAATCTTGTGAGAAAAAATTCTACTTTGTGAGCCACTGGCATTAAAGTTGGGAGCGAGCGATTTGGCTGTTGCATGAATTAGTTTGCTCTGAAGCCCTCCTTCCTGAGCTAAGACAAAAGTGTGTGAGCTAGAGGCTAAAAAAACTGTGAGCTGGCTCACACTAACTCAGCTTAGAGGGAACACTGCTTCAGACCTGTTTCAAAGGTTGGACTTGAAGAAATCAGAGCATGAGCAAAGGTTTCCTCTTAAAATGTAGGAACATTAAAACCCTGCCCTGGAGTCTGAAATGGTATGGAGGAGGCCCATAGCTCCCAGTGGGGCATTTTGAGGCCTGGCCCCAACTTCTTACCACAGCCCCCCCCGACTTCCTTTCATCCCAGACCCCCTGACTCTCTGGTAAGATGCAGCGGCGACCATGAACTCCCTTGTGCTGCTGTGGCTGCTGCTTCTCCTTGCCTCTCCCCTGTGCCACACTGATCAAGTTAATTAAATTACATTTCATTGAATTAGCCAGTGTCACAAAAATGTGTGGGGGAGCTGCTTTCATTCTGGCAATTCAGATCCCCCTCTCTCCCCGAGAAATAGCATATGGAATTTAAATGCCCCCTGACTTAGAAATTCCTGGCTACAGGCCTGGTACGGAGCAGGAAGTCCGAAATGGCATGGAGCGGTCTTGTCCTGCCTGACGAGTGGCAGGACAAGACTGAACATAATTTGAAGAGCATACTTTCCTAGGGTGTGTTTTCTGGAAATGGCGACGCATCTACTTGCTTGTTCCACCTGACCTTGCAATACTGAAGGAAGGCGGGGGACCACGTTGCCTTTGCAAGCACGATCCCTACAGTGACCCTTTTGTGCTCTTTTCGGTTTCGCTGGGTGATCCTTCCTTCCTTCCCAATGTCTTATCTGTTGCCTTTATCTTTTATACTTATTTTAAGTTCTGGTTTTTAACTTGATGTATTTATTCGTTGGTTTTCATGGCTTTTTAAGATTATATTTTAATTTGTACGTTTTAATTTGTTAGCCGCCTTGGTGGGCCTGCTAGGGCAGAAAGGCGGGGGTAAAAACCTTGTTAAAAAATTCATAAGAACTAGTAGTGGCCACTTAGCTATTTCCCGTCCCGTCCCATGACGGATGGATGCCTCAGACGTTTTCCTTTAGTGCTTAGACGTTTGCCCCGCCCTGCATTCCATTCCATTCCCCTCCCATGTTAATTTCATTACCATTGTTAAAACTTAACTCCAGAACTGGACCACGTGAAGCTGATAGGATCATGGGTGTGATTATTTCCGTCTGATTAATTCCATCCAGCTAGCACACACCTGCACTTTGGTAAAACAATGCATTAAAAAAAATTGTGATGCAGCATTAAGTAAAATCATGTCCAGGTTTTGTTTTGTTTTTTAAATATGATCACAGCATAGGGTTGCCAGGTCTGGGTTGGAAAATACCTGGAGACTTTGGGGGTGGAGCTGGGAGAGGGTGGGGTTTGGGGAGGGGAGGGGCCTCAGCATGGTACGATGCCACAGAGTCCACCCTGCAAAGCAGCCATTTTCTCCAGGGGAGCTGATCTCTGTCAGTTGGATATCAGTTGTAAAAACATGAGATCCCCAGGCCTCACCTGGAGGCTGGCAACCCTATCACAGCATGATTTCTTGGCACAGTATTTTAAAACTGTACCTGCTTGCATATTAATAAAACACTTCAAACTCAACAACAATGCACTGGTGCATCAGTAAAACACCACACTGAAATAACCTTGTGCAGTACAGAATCATGACATGATTGGGTTTTTTTTGGGCAGGGTGGATCAATGATGCAGTGCCCCACAGTGCTATGTACAAAATCTAGAAATAAAAAGGAATAACCATAAAGAGCAGGGCTATTTTTGGGCAGGAACGCACAGGAATGGCGTTCCGGCTGGCTCCCGAGTTGGCCACGCCCAGCAGGAACTCATTAGCATAATAGGCCACACCCAACAGCAGAAACTCATTAGGATTGGTTACATTAGGGGTGTGTGGCCTAACATGCAAAGGAGTTCCTGCTACAAAAAAAGGCCCTGGGTTCTGACCACGAACAAGGTAAACAGAATAAGAAGCAAAAGGTGGGTGTGGCTGGATGACCACACTTCTGGTAACACGGGGGTGCGGCCCTAATGGGCTAATGAGCTGAGCTGTCAGGGGTGTGGCCTAATATGCTAATGAGTTTCTGCTGTTGGGTGTGGCCTATTATGCTAATGCGTTCCTGCTGGGCTTTTTCTACAAAAAGAGTCCTGATAAAGAGAACTTTGAAAGTGGCACCCTAGCTGTATGAAGTGCCACCTGTCTATAGATGTTGCCCTCCTGAGCAAAACAAGCCCTCTTTGTCCGACCCCCAGGGCACATTTAGCTCTAACATCTCTGCTTTGTGCTTCCAGTTGGACCATCTCGGACTTCCTACCGGGCTTCCTCCAGAGCGGCTTTGCCCCCGCTGAAGCATTAGGTCTTGTCCTCGTCCTCTCCAAGGAGAACATGGCCCCATGAAGACGGGTCGCAAAACCATCCAGCCACAAGAGCAGGGACTGGTTTGCCAACACTGCTTCTGTCTCTGTGCCAGCTTGCCGCCCCCAGACTCTCACTGAACTGTAAAACTGAGATCAACTCGTGAAGGGGCAGGATACCTCTCGAGCCAGCACACGTCCGTCTCCAGCCAAAAACGGCAGGGGTGAAGTCCGGCCTCGCCTCCCTGCAAGGGCAGGAGCAATTTGTAAGTACACGTAGCCATCTGCTGCTCTGGACACTGGGAGTGCAGCGTGTAACTATGACTTTTTTTTTTGGCTCTTTTGAAATACCCATAGTTAAATTTTTGTATTTATGTAAAGATATTTATGGGCAGATGTATAAATGTTGTGGGTTTGGGACTGAGTAGCCCCTGGAGGAAAGCAAAAGGGGGTGGGGGAAGCAACTGGACAAAAGCAACTGGACTTGTGAACCATTCGCCAGGGAGCCTCAAAATGGCACAAACTGGCAGCCTGGGCAAAAAAAAAGTACTGTTAAAACGATACATCTCCAAATGGGGGCATTTAGGTCCCTGTAAGTCTAAGAGCTGCGGTGGCTCGAGTGGTTAAGACGCCGAACTGCAGGCTGTGGAAGGTCGGTAGTTCAGCAGTTCGAGACCTTCAGAGGTGTGCCGCACGACGGAGTGAGCTCCCGTCTCTAGTTCTAGCTCCTGCCAACCTAGCAGTTCGAAAGCAAGAAATTGCAAGTAGATAAATAGGTACCACTTCGGTGGGAAGGTAACAGTGTTCCATGCGCCTTGGTGTTTAGTCTAGCTGGCCACGTGACCATGGAAATGTCTTCGGACAGCGCTGGCTCTTCGGCTTTGAAACTGAGATGAGCACCGCAACCCTAGAGTTGGATTCGACTGGCTTTCGAGCAAGGGAACCTTTACCTTTAAGTCTAAGACTCCGAAAGGCAAAACCTAAAGAGAAAGGAAAGCTTTGCCATGGCACGTGCCATTTCTGCGAAAGAGTCTCAGTTGAGAAACTTGTGCAGCAACAGAGAATCATAACGGAATTGTACTTTGGGGAGTTACCATGGGTTGGGAACCATTTTGTACCTCATGGGCAGGAGCTTGGCCGCTGCCCCGCCCAGCCGGCACAGAAACTTTGTGCCTAGTGCGAATGATTCACACCCATTCAGATGTTTACAATGGCTCAACTACTTTTGTTGACACAGTACCGATTGGTTGGGCCGCTCAACGCTCACTGGAGAAGTTGCCGGGGTGTGTGGAACAACTGTCCCACCAGCTAGGTGCTATTTGAGACTGCAGGAGGGCTCACGTTTGGACCACATACAGGCCCTCCCACGTTTCCGAAGGCAGCTGTAAGAAAAAAAATATATCTCACAAGCAGTGTTCCCTCTAAGCTGAGTGAGTGTGAGCTAGCTCACAGTTTTTTAGCCTCGGAGCTCACACATGTTTTGTTCCTCGCTCAGGAAGGACGGCTCCGGAGCGAACTAATTTATGCAGTGGCCAAGTGGCTCCACGCCTGCCCGCCGCCGCCCGCCGGCTCTTTTTGTAGCAGGTACTCATTTGCATATTAAGCGACACACCCCTAATGTAGCCAATCCTCCAAGAGCTTACAGTAGCTCCTGTAAGAAGAACTCTGTAAGCTATTGGAGGATTGGCTACATTAGGGGGTGTGTGGCCTAATATGCAAATGAGTTCCTGCTACAAAAACAGTCCTACGAGTCCCAACTTTAATGCCAGGAGCTCACAAAGTAGAATGTTTGCTCACAAGACTCCACAGCTCAGAGGGAGCATTGCTCACAAGCTACGTCCCTGTTTTAGAACTCCTGGTTTTGTACTCTGGGATGCAGCCAGGGGAACTGGAAAGTTATGTTTGCAATCGACATCCACACTGCCACGGTTCTAAAGGATGCGGTAGACTGTACTGCACAGAAACCAAGGAACCGCGAGGCTAAGCCGGCCCACAGGATGTGAGAGGAATCAGTCTTCATTATTTTGGCCTGGAGAGCGAGCTCTGCACTGGTGCGACTTAAAAACAAATTCTGAAACTGAGGTCAGGGAGCTGGAGCCAAACATGGGTTTTTACCAGCTGGCTGGACTGGCACCTTCGGCCAGTTTCTTGGGTAGTGCCCACTCTCCTCCAGGCAGTTTGACTACTAAATATCCCCTGAGACACGCCTCTGTAAGCCATTTGTGGGCAACTCAGTTTCACTTATTAAACCATCATATCCGTTTACCAGCAACACACATCACTATTTGCATGTTTCTCCAGAGAGGATTTAAAGACCTGAAGGTGGGGAGGAGAGTTCCCACGGATTTTTGCAACGGAGGCCATTTGGGACTCCAGTTTCCATGTTCCCCTGCTGGTGTGGGATATTTTATGCAGGGAGCCTGGCCTTCAAGAGGTAGTCTTCCACACCACTGCAAGCTCTTCCCCTTTGCAAGGTGACATTTTTGAGAAAAGGAGAATTGGTGGGGAGCTCTCCTAGGGAGCTTTCGGGGGGGGGGGGGGAAGCCCCTCCCAGTGAACCTCAAAATCTTGGAGAGCTCACTGATTGCCACTACAGTGATTTTATTACATCAGCCTGTTGAAATTATACACCGTCAAGCCTAAAAGACAAGGAATTCCCCCCCCCACACTAAAATTAGAGCTGGGATTTGGGGCTTGCTAAATTCAATAGCCTCCTGCCAACCTAGCAGTTTGAAAGCAAGAAATTGCAAGTAGATAAATAGGTACCACTTCGGCGGGAAGGTGACAGTGTTCTGTGTGTCTCAGTGTTTAGTCATGCCAGCCACGTGACCATGGAAACGTCTCCAGACAGCGCTGGCTCTTCGGCTTGGAAACAGAGATGAGCGCCCGCCCCCTAGAGTTGGATTCGACTAGCTTTCAAGCAAGGGAAACCTTTACCTTTATTTATTTTATTTTTATTTTATTTTTGAATTTATACCCCACCCTCCCCGAAGGCTCAGGGTGGCTCACAGGGGGCAAAAATGCCCAAAACATTAAAACAGTACAAAATAATAGAAGATACAACAATACAATTTACTAAAATTTGCTTTTCGGTGCTCTAAAATTATCTAACTATAAAAGTACAAGATTAAATTCAATAGCAAATACTAAAGAGCAGAATGTGCACAGATCTGCATAAAAGAGCGTCCTCTCTAAAGAAAATGTAATTATGATGTGGTAGACAGCCAATCAGGAGTTGCACATTTCTGTACTTACCCATCCAGCGGGGGATGCAGGGAGGTTGTTCCTGGTGGATCGGACCCCATTTCGCTATGCAGAATCCATTGCAAGTCTGCTTGCTGCACCTTCCCGCTTCTCTCTTTGTGCACTGCTAGCACCAGCAAGAGACTTTCCTTCGAGCATCATCATCCCCAAAGGCATCCTCACAAAAAGGAGTTGCATTCTTACTTGTTTGTATATAAAAAAGGCATTTATACACAACTTTATGCTACCCTGTATTCTGTGGAGTCGACAGCAGTATTATGTCCCCCCCAAAAAAGAAGCAAAAGGAAAAGTGTGTTTTTTAAAATAAAAGAAGGGAAAAAAGGTCTTTGGCTCAGTGGTGTGCTTTGTACCTTCAGCTCCCACTAAGAATTCTGCCTCTTGGGAACCCCCTCCGCTAGCGTCTTCTCGCTGACCCCCAGAGCTAGGGACATGCCCCCCCCCTCACCTCACTGGCATGGATCCAGAAAGGTGTCCAAAGAGCCCATTTTACACCCTGGAATATTAGACGCTTGAGTCCAGTGGCACCTTTAAGACCAACAAAGTTTTATTCAAGGTATAAGCTTTCGTGTGCAAGCACACCTCCTCACACTGCTCAAGAAGTTCCTTTGGGCTTCAGAAAGAGTG
>NW_015162006.1:5298-7823 GCF_001447785.1 Gekko japonicus | reverse complement strand
CGCCCCCCCCCCCGGAATAAGCAGACTGAATCCTTTTCCTTATCTATATTTCTATTTCAACAGACAGGAGGACCTGCCCCATTTCCCAGCACCCTGGCCTGAATCGGTCCAAGTCCATAAAAGGCCTGGTTCTGTTTAAAGGAGAACCCTCACTGCTAGCAGCCCCCGGCTGGCTGCCCAGCAAACATTTCACTAAAATCAGGCATTCCACCCCTCCCCTGGCTATACATTTAAAACATTCCTCTGATAATCTCTTAGCTCGTGAAGTGGGCACACTTCACACCATTCCAAAGTTACGTTGCCTCGAGTTTTAAACACACACAACTACACATCACCTAAAGACGACGGACACACAAAAAAGTCACCAAATTCAGACTTGGCACAGAAAGCAGGGATCTTTCTTAACATCTGCCTCTTTTCCAGCGGTTATCTTCAGAGGATTCTCTTTTTCCTCCACCTTTTCGCTGGGAAAGGCTGACAGCCATCGCCGCAGAATAGTCAGGCTCTTTCTCTGTCACACCCCAACAACACAAAAGTTTATGAAATATTCGACCTCTAGTGGAGAGGTTTGGTACAGCAGCCGTGTGCTAATTCCCCACGGGATGGGAGACGAGAAAGACCAACTCGGTTCTTTTAACCTCCTAATCACTCTGCAGTTCTGCAAATGTTAGCAGGGTTCAAGGACGGTTCGTCCACCAAGAAGGAATCCTTTTCTACTCAGGACAAAACAGCCTCGCTCCTCAGATCCCATTGCCCAGAACCATCAGTTCTCTCTTCCTTGTACCCTTTTTTGCCTTTCCAAACATGTGAAATTTAGTTTGAATAACAAAGGGTAAAATCGTGAGACAGGAGAAAGACTGGCAGATATGTACTGAAAGGGTCCCCCCATCCCACCCCACCCCACTCAACAGCCTTCTGAACAGTCGAGCCTATGATTCATCTTGTTTGGAAGAGGACAGCTACCAAGTCAGCAGATGCAGGAAGACCCAAGCCAGTAACTCCCCTTGTTATAGAAAGGGCCACCATTCTCCCAATGCCATCTTGCCCCCTTTATCCAATGGCACTCCTTGCTCTGAACAATCCACACTTGCTCTGTTCCGCTCTAACAGGGCCCCCCCTTCCCCAGCTTCCTCTAACCATTTCCCACAGATGGGCAAGATGTGCTTTTTGAAATCCAGAGTGGCATCCAAAGTAAAACACGAGTTGCCCTATGAAATTCCTAACCTGCACACTGTTCTCCTGGTGCCCCTATGCACCAGCGGCAGACACAAGCAACCTTGGCCATTAACACCAACCATATTCGTTACTGCAGGGCAGTGATTCGCAAAAATGGTAGCGTCCCCAGCTCAATCGCACTGGGCCATCTACACCAAAACGTGGCAACGCTCCGTTCCTCCACACTCCTTGCAGCTGTCTGGGTGGCAGCTCCCTTTGGCAAACAAGGAGCCCTCCGAGGATACACCAACATGGTGAGCAGAGGGAGGGAGCTTTATGACGCCCGCTTTCCCCTGGGGCTGGCAGAATCCCCCCTGTAACCCGGAGGATCGCTCCCCTTAAAAAAAGGCCAACCCTCATGGAGGCAAAATCCAGCCACTGTGTCCACACACGGGTGGAACAACCTCACGACCGGTCAACTCCCCTCCCCCCTTCAGAAATGTGTGGCTTGCAGGCATGTTGAAACAGTTGCCATAGTCTGTTTAGGGCCAATTCCAGCCCCAAGTGGTATACGTGGATCAGCTCTAAGGAGGGCACGTTCAAGACCCTTGCAATCCGCCCACCCTTCCACTGCTCACGTCCCATAACCCTCCCAAAGTCAGAGCTGTTCTCGGTCGAAGGCCCTACACTCCACCTATGCCCAAAAGGCATGGCAAACTGGCTCACTGCCCCATCTCTCTCTCTCTCGCTAGCAACACAGTACACATCTGCAAGGAGGAATTCGGAAGGAGAGCTAAGGATGTCCTTTCTCCACTGGCCCAAGTGAATCTTTCTCTTGCTCTATAAAGGCAAGCGAGTGGAAAGCAATCTGCTTTGAGACGCAGCCGCTCTCCTAGCACCCAGCCGTGAATGATCAGGTTTACTCCCGTCATATGCTGCAGTACACACATTTCTAAAATTGCACTGTAAAAAAAGGGGGGGAAATCCAGCAATGCTCCAAGGTCACCACAGCTAGGACAAGGACATTCATAGCTGCAGGGCGGCTTCACCCTGTTGATGGCAGAAGGTGCCATAAAAACAGAGGCAGACAGGCACACTCCTGTCCTTTGCAAGCTGGGCACACGTCCATAGCCAAGAAGCAGGTCTGCTTTTGTTTCATCACCGGCGTCCCACAGAGATTGTCTAAAATGCCCGTCAAAGAGTGGTTTGATCCAGAAGACAACTCTCGTAAAGCCCTGATTGGCTGTTGAGTTTCGATGGGGAGGGGCAATTACAAGGCACACCTCCTCCCCAAACCATCTGCCAGCAAACTACCTTGTCACAGACGCTGATCATACAACGGTTGCCTTTGGAGTGGGCAGTTGAGGAGG
>NW_015162006.1:0-2409 GCF_001447785.1 Gekko japonicus | reverse complement strand
TGCCATCGCCCCAGCCAGGCCCAGACCATCATTAAAGTGTCGGATTCTCTGCCAAATAATTTTAAGTAAACGAAAGCATTTGGGATTGCTTTCCTTACTTTGTTTGGATCATCTTATGTTAATGTATGAGTTGTTTTTTTCTAAAGTACAACCTCTGTATTCAGGTTAAATTGCCGTGTTGGCACTTTGCGATAAATAAGTGGGTTTTGGGTCGCAGTTTGGTAAAAAAAAAAGCCAGAGATCGCCCGCGCGGGTGAAAGATGGCGGGGAAAAAGCGGTGCAGTCTGAAATGGCAAACCGCTTCAGATCCAGCTCTTTACCGGAAAGGGAAAGCCATGTGTGAAATGGCAGCCCTAGATCAAAAACAGCTTCAAAACGGGTTAAAAAGGGTAATGTGAAATTCCTCACCCTAAAGGCTAAGGGATCAGTATACTGAATTTTCACACCTTCATTGTGCATTTGCAGGAAGCGCACTGCCCTGATGGTGGCACACTCCAAACCAGAGCATGCTCCTCTCAGGGGACTGTAATATGCCAGTTTGGAGTCTCAAGGCATCCTCATGGGGTGAGAGCGACCAATGACCGCTCCACAGCAAACTGCAACTTTCTGTGGTCCACCCTAGTGCACTAAAATGCCAGATCTTCACCACGCTTGTGGAACACATTAACCACCCCAAACTGACAGGTGATCTTGCGGCGCCTACCCTGACACAGATATATTTTCATTAGCCATTTTAGCCCATCCTTCCTCCAGCGAGCTCGTTGGTCTCCCAACTGTTGCACCTCTGAGACTGTAGGTTAGGGGGCAGGAGAGCATCTTGGACAAGATCGCCTGGGGATTTGAACACAGAACCCCCCAAGTCTTAGTCTGGCATTCTGTTGACTCTTACTGTAGTAGATATAATACTAATATATAGCGCTTGCTTTTGGTGTTCAAAGCACTGCATACAGATACCGTTACAGCAATCCTTGTAAGGGAGGCCAGTATTAATCTGTGCCAGGCTGTAGATGAGGAGGGAGCTGAGAATGCACATTACACCTACAGCCCTGTAGTCAGTTTGTGGCAGAGACAAGATCTGAACCTACAACCGACAGCCTGGGGAGTGCGTTATTTATTCAATGAACTCATACCCCGCCCTCCCCGCCAGAGCAGGCTCCGGGCGGCTTACGTAAACGTTTTTAGACAGATTAAAAACAAACAAATATGAATATAAATATACAACACATCCTAAAGTGCTAGTAAACCGTTTGTATGGCAATGGCAAGACATTGGCAGTATCAGACGTAATAGGTGTACAGTCAGCGACTGGTTTTAGGACTGACGTCCCAGTCGTACCGACGGGGCTCGGCTGTTGACGATGCTATAGGGCCCAGGGACTTAGTTTGTTAAGTGCGGCTCCTTAACCAACGGCCTGGTGGAAGAGCTCCATCTTCCAGGCCCTGCGGAACGGCAAAAGCTCCCGCAGGGCCCTAGTACCTTCCGGGAGCTAATTCCACCAGCACGGAGCCGCCACTGAGAAGTTAGAATGGTGGAACAGCTAAGCTGCACTCTGGGCAACCTCACGGTCTACTTCAGTCGACCCCCAACCTCTGGGCAACCTCACAGTTTACCCCCCAAGTCGGATACTCCTCCCCACAAATAAATCTTTAGGAAGCGCACCCACCATCCTCTCGGAGAAGGACGAGGACCACGTCTGCCTGCTGCAAGGAGATCTCGTCCGTCTGCTTGGCCAGGTAAGCTTTGGTTATCTCCACCTGTTTGAGATCTTGGAGGCAGATGGGAGGGAGTACAGAGATGGAGGATAAGAGACCGAGACAAACCACTCATCCCCGAATTCCCCAAGAAGGGATCTGTACTGCACATCCTCCCCCCAATGCTTTGTAACTGCTTTCACTGTCACACCTCCCCCCCACCCCCAAATAGGAGAACAGTGTGAAAAGTCTTCACTAAAGGCCTCTAATCCGCAGCCGTACGATGACAACCCCCCAGGTTATAAGAAAGCAAGTGCAGCCCTGCTGGATCAGACCAGAAGTGCATCTAGTCCAGCATCCTGCTTCCCACAGCGGCCAACCAAATGTCCCCAAGAAGACCTACAAGCAGGGCACAGAGCTAAAAGCCTCCACTGTTGCTGCCCTCCAGAAGCTGGTATACTGCATCTGAACATGGAGGTTCCATTTAGCCTCCTGCGACTGAAAGATGGGGGTGAGGTGGGGTGGTTTACGGAGGAAGACTGCAATAGAGGCTGATACAGTTTATGTACAGCGCACAGGAAAGTGGAGAAATAAGACTTTTACTCACTGTCACATAACACAAGGGTTTCAACCAATGAGTGCGAATGGCAATCGAGTCCAGACAGACCCCCCCAAAAAAGGCCTTCACGGGAACTCTCTGCCACAAGATGTACTGGTA
>NW_015162005.1:376658-380217 GCF_001447785.1 Gekko japonicus | reverse complement strand
TACAGCACAGGGGCACAGTGTTAAGTTAACTTAAATTTTTATATAATTTTTCATATCATCATAATTTTTCATATTTTCATATTTTCATATTTCCCGTTTACCCTTTAGATTAATTTACCCTTTCATTAGCGGTTAAGTATCACATCTCCCATTCATCTCAACCTCAGTTTTTTCAATCTTGCTCACCCCGCCAACAACCTACAGTTATTTATCCACCAACAATCTTCTCATAACCCTCTCTTCTCTCTCTTCCCAAACCAGCCCTTATATCATCCTCTCTCTTTTTTTGGCATTTTTCTTCAGAAGTTTACTCGGTTTTTATTATTATGTCACTATTAATTCTTTAGAATTAATAAATAAATTAATTGAAATAATTGCCAGGCCCAGATTCTTGTTGTGGAAGCTGAGTGGGTGATTTTGGACCAGTCATAGATTTTCAGCCTAACCTACCTCACAGAGTGGTTATGCAGATCAAAAGGGGGAGAGGATAAACATGTGAGCTGCTTTGGTCCCCACTGTGGAGAAAGACTGTACTTTTCCTAGGCAGAGGCTGCAGGGAGGAGGGAGGAGATGGAAAGCTGAAGTCAAGAGTGGCAGATAACAGTAAGTTGGTGATTGATTGGGAAGGATATAGGGTTGCCACCTCCAGGTTGGGAAATTCCTAGAGATTTGAGGGGTGGAGCCTGGACAGAGTTGGGTTTAAGGAGGGGTGGGACCTCAGACAGGTTCAATACCTCCTGGGGGAACCATTGTTTCCAATCTCCAGGGAAGGGCTGGAGACCACTCAGAATTACGACTGCTCTTCAGATGGTAGAAATCAGTTTCCCTGGAGAAAATGGTGGACTCTGTGTCATTATTCCCTGCTGAGGTTGCCACAACAAATTGATGCTGAGTGCCCAAGGCCGGGGCACCCGCCCAGAGCCTCTTTTTAGAGCTTGTTGTATTTATTTCCGCAATGAGCCTTATTCCTAGTCAAATTGCTGCACCTATAACATCCTCCATAACAGTACCTGGCACGTGTAAGCAGGTGGCTGCAGCATATGCTAGAGCAAATGGGTCTTTCTGCCAAGAGCCACATCTTTGGGTAGCAAAGTCACCCGCTTCTGATGTAGCTTGCAGTCCTGAAAACTGTCCTGTTGAATACAATGGGATGAAGTTCTGGGTAGGCCTGCTTAGGCTTACTCTATAACCACCATTCTGTCTAGCGAATTTTTACTGGACCCTCCCTCCATTGAGCAGACAATGTCTTTACAACAACCCTGCACTGTAGGTTAGGCTGAGAGGGCGTGACTCACCCAGGATCACTCAGTGAGGGTCATGGCGGGGGGGGGGAGTTGAACTCAGGTCTCCCAGATTCTAATCCACTATACCACACTAGCTCTCATGACAAACAGTGTATCCAAAGTTTCTGCCCAAGCAGCCTGTATCTCTTGGTATACTGCTACCCACTTTCAGCAGAGGTCATGTTCATGTATAAATGGGGGGGATGACAACATGTCTTACGTGTCATAATTTTTATTTTCATGTTTACTGATTTTATCATATTTTATTATATCGTTTTATATTGTAAACAATCTCAGAAACATTTAGAGGGATGGGATATCCTATCATTGGGTACGATTTCGATTATCGCCATCATCTGTCGGTTTTACTTGTAAACTGTTGCTGTTTTAACTTGGCATTGTATTTATTAATCATTTTAACTCTCTATTGTTTACGCTATTTTAACTCTGTTAGCCGCCTTGAGCCAGCGTGCCCGGCAAGGCGGGATACAAATAGAAATAATAAATAAATAAATAAAATTTTAAATAAATATGTTTTTGTTGTTGTTCAGTCGCACAGTCGAGTCCGACTCTTTGTGACCCCATGGACCAGATCACGCCAGGCTTTCCAGTCTTCCGCCGTCCTCTGAAGTTTGTTCAACTTCATGTTCGTTGCATCGGTGACACTGTCTAACCATCTCATCCTTTGCCGTCCCCGTCTTCTTTGACCTTCAATCTTTCCCAGCATCAGGGTCTTATGTAAATATTTATGTCATGGGTTGCTTTCCAACATGACAGCTGTCTGCCAGGACAGGCAGATACTCATGCATTTTCCTTCACCTCTTCTTTTTTCATGTTCCATGCCACTGAAGACTTTCTGGTTAGGAAAGTCTTGAATCTAGCTCTGATTCACTGTGATGTCTGAATGCAGGCACTTGGTCAGATTGTTCTCTTCCCACAAAGCAAGATCTGAACTGGAATTCAACTCTGGTCTAGAATCCCTGTTTTCCTGTGTGTGAGAAACAAAGTCTGATTTGCCTACCTGCCTGCATTGAGAAGTCATGACAAACTGGAACTCTATTCAAGGGTCTCCAAGGCAGGAAAACGCCAGTCTTCTTCTGTGTGCAAGGGCAGAATAGAGAGAGCACACAAGGGCAACCATAAGCTGTGTTCATTCCTGTTCTAAGCAAACAGAAATTTGTCGTGACAGAGGAATGGATTCTTTTCCCAGCATTCCTAAAGTTAAGTTCTTTCTTAGAACTGTCCCAAAGCAGCTCACTATATTTTAGCTTTGCTTTTCATTGTTTTCATTATGTATTTCTGTTTGCTTTTAATAGCTTTTAAGACATGTTTTTTACTATGTGTATTTTCAGTCTGTTAGCCATCTTGGTGGCTTTGATCGGGACGGAAAGGCAGGGTATAGCTCGTAAATAAACAGTGAAGACCGTAAGTTGATAACAGCAGTGGGTTTTTGGAACATCATTGAAAATCTATTTCTAAATCATTTAACGATAGCGATCACTCAGGAGCCTTATTAGGAAACTGCATATCAATTGACTTTCTCTAAAACACAATTTCTAAATCAAGTTGCCACAGAAAACATACATTTCAAGAGACTTCAAGATGAAAACTACGTAACAGAAGGGATCACGTCAGTCCTGGCCAGATCAGTTAGGCCAGTCTGTAATACGTGGCCTGGGTTGTTGCTGCAGTAGCTTTTCTGTTTGCATCTAAATTGGAGCACCATAGACTCTGAGGGACTGCGGGGCCCAAATGGTTAAGACGCTGAACTGCAAGTTGTGCAAGGTCGGTAGTTCAGCAGTCCGAGACCCGAGTGCCGCATGACGGAGTGAGCTCCTGTCTCTAGTTCCAGCTCCTGCCAACCTAGCAGTTCGAAAGCAAGAAATTGCAACTAGATAAATAGGTACCACCAGGGAAATTTTGGGGCAGGAACGCACAGGAACGGAGTTCCGGCTTGCTCCCAAGTTGGCCACGCCCAGCAGGAACTCATTAGCATAATAGGCCACACCCAACATCAGAAACTCATTAGGATTGGCTACATTAGGGGTGTGTGGCCTAACATGCAAAGGAGTTCCTGCTCCAAAAAAAGCCCTGGGTTTTGACAACAAACAAGGTAAACAGAATAAGAAGCAAAAGGTGGGTGTGTCTGGATGAAGACACTTCTGGTAATATGGGGGTGTGGGCTAATGGGCTAATGAGCTGTGCTGTCAGGGGTGTGGCCTAATATGCTAATGAGTTTCTGATGTTGGGTGTGGCCTATTATGCTAATGAGTTCC
>NW_015162005.1:361589-375634 GCF_001447785.1 Gekko japonicus | reverse complement strand
GGTGGCTCAAGTGGTTAAGACGCTGAACTGCAGGCTGTGGAAGGTCGGTAGTTCAGCAGTTCGAGACCCGAGTGTGCCGCATGACGGAGTGAGCTCCCGTCTCTAGTTCCAGCTCCTGCCAACCTAGCAGTTCGAAAGCAAGAAATTGCAAGTAGATAAATAGGTACCACTTCAGTGGAAAGGTAACAGCGTTCCGTGCGCCTCGGTGTTTAGTCATGCCAGCCACATGAACATGGAAACATCTTCGGACAGCGCTGGCTCTTCGGCTTTGAAACGGAGATGAGCACCGCAACCCTAGAGTCAGATTCGACTGGCTTTCGAGCAAGGGAACCTTTACCTTTACCTTTAATAGTGTAGTAATAGAAGGAAATTAGAATAAGTTTGTTATGTTGTGTTTGATTATTATTACGTTGTGTCAATATTTTCTATTTCACTCATCTTTTTCTTTTGTTGGAATATCAATAAAAGGATTATATAAAAAAAGAAAGGGCAACTTGCATTGTAGGAGCAACAGAAGAAATCTACAATGTTTAGTAATCTCGCTTGATGAGGGATTAAAACTACAGTCCGCTCCCACAGATGTTCAAAGCTGCTGCCCCTGTCTGTTGCGTGTTTCATATGGCTTTCCTTTTGGGTGCAGAGCTGAAAATCAAACTTTAACTCCTGGGAAGTTGCAGGTTGTCGACCAATCCCAAAGAAATCTCTTCCCTTTCCTACCTGGAAGTAATAAAATTATTTCGGTAATAAATTGATAAGTCTCCCATTAAGTTTTCTGTCTCGTTCTCTTAAGAAAACCATTTGAACAAGAATGTCCACATTCATATATGTGTATAGTACTCCAGTGTATTTTTTTTTAAGACTAGTACCAAATCTCGTGGCTTTGTTCTGTACAGCTGGCACAAAAGCTTTCCAAGAAATACTGATACATGAAATATTATAAGAAAAATAGATTCAAAGGTAAAGGTTCCCTTGCTCGAAAGCCAGTCGAATCCAACTCTAGGGTTGCGGTGCTCATCTCTGTTTCAAAGCCGAAGAGCCAGCGCTGTCCGAAGACGTTTCCGTGGTCATGTGGCCGGCACGACTAAACACCAAGGCGCACGGAACGCTGTTACCTTCCCACCGAAGTGGTACCTATTTATCTACTTGCAATGTCTTGCTTTCAAACGGCTAGGTTGGCAGGAGCTGGAACTAGAGACGGGAGCTCACTCCGTCATGCGGCACCCTGGGTCTCGAACTGCTGAACTACTGACCTTCCACAGCCTGCAGTTCAGCATCTTAACCACTTGAGCCACCGCAGCTCCGGTATAAGAAGAATACTAAGGGGTAAATCAATAAAGTTGATGTCAGCTCAGTATATTTTGATCCAGCTGAGCTCGGAGGACAATCCTGCTGTCATCTCCATGACGTGTCGCGCAAAACCTACTCCTAGTGGGCTAAACTCAGAGCTTCATAGGGTGATTCCAGCTGTCAAAGTACATGTTCTCACTCGGCTGGAAGCCCGGTAATCCAAATCCCCAAATGATTTAGATTTAAGATTTGTCTGTCTACCTCTTTTCTGGGGATGTTCACATTCCCTGAGTCGAATCCTACTTTCTCTATTCCCCACATCTGCTGCAGAACAGATTCCAATGATCTACTGTGGTTTCCCTGTCAAATAATCATGAGCCAGCCTGTTCCAGTGAAGCTCACCTACTCACCCACTTCCTCTCACCCAGTCTATCGTAGTGCATGATTGCTGCAGCAATGGCCCTGTTAGGGGCAACAGGAACTCCTACACCACTGTGTTGCAACTGGTGTACTACGTAATGGCAAGAGGAACAGCAGGAGAGCCTAGTGGAGCCTAGTGAGAGCCAGTTTGGTGTAGTGGTTAAGTGCGCGGACTCTAATCTGGGAGAACCGGGTTTGATTCCCCACTCCTCCACTTGCACCTGCTGATGTGACATTGGGTCAGTCACAAGCTCTGGCACAGCTGTCCTTGAAAAAGAGCAGTCTGTGTCAGAGTTCTCTCAGCTCCACCCACCTCACAGGGTGTCTGTTGTGGGGAGGGGAAGGGAAAGGAGTTTGTCAGCCACTCTGAGACTCCAAGTGAAGGGCGGGGTATAAATCCAATCTCTTCTTCTTCTTCTTCTTCATTACCAGAATGCATCTAAAGGAAACCTGCCTGGATCCCATTTTGCCCCTGGTGAGCAGCCCCCCATGTTTTCATTTTATCTTAGCTCTTAACAGTGGTGGGTTACCAGACGGGGATGATGATTCTATGGCCGAGTTCAGACTGGCAGTTTGAAGCGGGAGGGAGTCGTGGGAAAAAAGACCCGGAACAAACTGTCCCAGGTTTTCCCCGTTCACACTGCAGCGACTGATGCGGGAGCATACCGGGAGGAGGCGCGAGGGAGCGTTCACACTGTTGGCCTGGAGGCATGGCTGTAAGGCGCGGCTTTCTTTTTGGTAATCTGGAGATATGCGCTTGTGCGGCTTTTGGCGTTCACACTTTGTTGGCGCGGGACGGACACAGGATAATCGCGCTTTTTAGGGTTTAGGAGCTGCGGTGGCTCAAGTGGTTAAGACGCTGAACTGCAGGCTGTGGAAGGTCGGTAGTTCAGCAGTTCGAGACCCGGGTGCCGCATGACGGAGTGAGCTCCCGTCTCTAGTTCCAGCTCCTGCCAACCTAGCAGTTCGAAAGCAAGAAATTGCAAGTAGATAAATAGGTACCACTTCGGTGGGAAGGTAACAGCGTTCCTTGTGCCTTGGTGTTTAGTCATGCCGGCCACATGACCACGGAAACGTCTTCGGACAGCGCTGGCTCTTCGGCTTGGAAACGGAGATGAGCACCGCAACCCTAGAGTCGGATTTGACTGGCTTTCGAGCAAGGGGAACCTTTACCTGTACCACTTTCACCTGGTATCTTTTATACTCGGGAGGGAAGCGTTACGAAACGGGTTGAGTATGGCTGGGGAACGCCGGACAGATGTGCCTGTGTGAACCGGCCCCTTTAATCCGACTGTGAAACGTTTCTGGCTCATGCCTATATCGGGGCAAACTGCCAGTCTGAACTCGGCCTATGAAGAGGACTGGGGTTGCAGAGAGGGAAAGCGCTGTTGAAGCAGGAGGTACCTTTCTGCCTGCCAGTAAAGGTCTGCGGCTGCAGATGCCGTAGCCTACTTCTTGGCTGTCCCTTCTTCCATCATCCTGCCTTTGTTCAAAGTGCTGGATTTTTTAAAAGGTTAAAATAGATACTCTTAGCTGCTGTATGGTCAGTTTAACCTTGGTCTTAGGCGAGATGAAGTATGTGAACTAGCCAACTGCCAGTGCAAGTTGGAGATGTAGAAAGCTGACTTGGGGTTCTTTTTCTGGTTTGGTGTGAGGGTGAAATGGTTGGCACACAGTGGAAAGGGGGGGTTGACTGGAGGCCCTTGGTTCTTCTAGCTTTAATGAATCATACGCCAGAGCACAATTTTGGCAATCAAGCACAATTCCAGCAGAGCCCCCAGACTCTGGCTTGGATGCTACTGTAATTGCAGGGGATCCAGTTTAAAAGCAGTTATTTCGCAAATTCCCGAGAACCAAGATGTCAGCAATGGTTAAAATTACCTCATTAAAGATGGGAGTAGTTTCATCCACTTTGAGTTACTCAGCTCCTCCCTATGTGCAATTAGAAACTGACATAATATATTTTGGATCTCACTTGATACCAGGCTGATTATCTTAAGGGCAATAATTAGAGGTAACAATTGCAATAAATAAATAAACATTGCCTCAATGAGGGGACGAAAGTAGTTAGTAATTACTGGTTTCCCTGAGCAAGATGTTTCATGTCATGGCTGTGTTGGCTTCAGTTAAGAAAACAGGAGAAACTGTATCCCGGAGAAGGCTAAATATGCAGCAAAATGTATAAAGGAAAGTATACACTTTAAGATGCTGCCGCCAAAGTCAAATGGACCCAGACTTTGGCAGCATCAGTAGGCTTGGAAATAAGTGAGGAGACCTTGCCCAAATAGATTAACGGAAAAGTAAATCAATGAAAGTGTCAACTTGAATACTAGATTGAGTGTAAGATTCCGATGTAGGGTTTGTTCCTGAGAAAAGACCAGAGGTCTGAAACACTTAAATATCTGGGGAAAGTGTTGGAAAGAGAGACACAGTTTGATTGAATTTGGAGCAAGACTGCTTTTGGGGATACAAGACTGCTAAAGGGATATAGACTGAGAGTCCGGAGCAGACTGCTATGTGAAATCTTATTGACCTTTGTATTTTTTCTATGAAGGAATAAGTGGTTGTTTTTTTTATTACCAGACACTAAATGATGTTATGGCTTTAATCTAGTCTCTTTCGTTATTATATTGTTCTATGGGCATCTAGCACACATCTGTATATTTTTTCATACCAAAATGTACTTAGGTAAAGGTTCCCTTGCTTGAAAGCCAGTCGAATCTGACTCTAGGGTTGCGGTGCTCATCTCCGTTTCAAAGCCGAAGAGCCAGCGCTGTCCGAAGACATTTCCATGGTCATGTGGCCAGCATGACTAAACACCGAGGCGCACGGAACACTGTTACCTTCCCACTGAAGTGGTACCTATTTATCTACTTGCAATTTCTTGCTTTCAAACTGCTAGGTTGGCAGGAGCTGGAACTAGAGACGAGAGCTCACTCCGTCATGCGGCACACTCGGGTCTCGAACTGCACAGCGTCTTTGAGACTCTGTCTAATATGAGATTACTAGCATTGTAGCCTATTCTGTTCTTGCTATCTTGTATGTTAGTATGTGGCAACCTTGTGCTGAAAATTACTGTTGAACTCCCTGAGGAAGATTCGGAAACAGAAGGCTATCTGGACCTCTGTTGTAGGAAGACACGAGCACATGTTATAAAGAGACTTTAAGGAGTCCTCCCTTTTGAAACTTTTATTTAACAGAGGAGGACTATTATTAAAGATTGTACAATAGCTTTTGAGATTCTTGGATATGGTTTTTGATATTTTTGATTAGGATGATTTATTATATATGTAGAAGTTATTGTAAAAATGTTTTTCAAAAAATATAAAATTATTTATGATATGTTATAATCATCTGTCCACGGTACTTGTTGTATGTTGGTTTTCCTACTTACTGTGGGTCCTCGTTTGGTTTTGTGAAGTGCTTCCTTATTAACACTCAGATGATATGTTGTCAGCACAGGTTTGCCAAGGCCAGAGTGCTTCTGGACCCAACTCAGGCTGTTGGTTTTGATATTAAAAACCCTTCATGACCTAGAATGGAGAAATATTAGAGACTGCTTCTCCTGAATTGTTTTTTTTTTTAATCCTTTACATGAGACAACTAAGAGAGGTCATCCAGTTGCTGCAACTTTGTGGTTGACGCACATCTCTATCGTGCCTTTTCAGTAGATCCCCGGGAAGCTGTAAAAACTGTGAACAGGAGGCAGTTTTGGGATGGGTGGGAGGTCACAAGCGGGAAACTTAACCCCCTCCCCCCCCAAATGGAGGTGCCACTGGTGGGGAGGGGACTCCCCCTAAAGGTACTGGTTTGTAGCTCGGGGGTGCTCCTGGGCCTGGATCTCCTGTTGGATAAACAGATGGCAGGGGTGGCCAGTGGCACCTTTCACCAGCTTCGGATAGTGGGCCTGCCACAGCTCTTCCTAGGCAAAAAAGAACCTGCCACTGTGGCACATGCCCTGGTAACATCCAGACTAGACAGAAGCAATCAGATCGCATACATCTTCCCCCTTTTTACTAAAAAACTTTGCAGCCAATTTTTTTTTTTTTTACTGTAATGGGTTGGAGGGACGATATCAGCCTTGTCTGGCTCCCAATTGGCTTTCGGGCCAGATTCAAGGTGCCGATATAGACCTTCAAAGCCCTATACTGCAACTTGAGAAATGGCCTTTTTGAGCATGGTTCTGAAACTTTGACACTCCCGCCCCTGGGGGGGATTTGTCTGTCTCCCTCTATGGGTCCCCCCCCTGCCAGCAGCATTGTTTAAAATATCTTGAATATATTTTGTACTTTAAATGCTGCTTTGATGTTTGAAATGTTCACCACCTTGGGGACCCTGAATGGGGAGGAAGGCAGCATAGAAATGTTTTAAATATAATAAAATAACCAGACCAGGGGTTAGGGTGGCCAGGTCGTACCTGGCATCTGGTGGAGGTGGGGGCGGGCTCCTGGATCATTCCCGGGATCTTCTGCCCCATGTGTGAAGCAATGACATCCCCTAGAAGTGACATCATCACTGCATCAAGGGGATGACACTCTGGTTTTTGCTAGAATTTGCCCTAAAACTAAATGTCACCCCCCCCCCAACGTCGGTGACATGATGACGCCACTTCCAGGTTGGTGGTGTTGTGTGGAGACATAAGAACAGAAGAACAGAAGAGACGCCAATGTTGGATCAGGCCAGTGGCCCATCCAGTCCAACACTCTGTGTCACACAGTGGCCAGAAATACCAGGTGCCATCAGGAGGTCCACCAGTGGGGCCAGGGCATTAGAAGCCCTCCCACTGTTGACCCCCCCCCAAGCACCAAGAAGACAGAGCATCACTTGCCCCAGAGCCCCTATCTATACCTTGTGGCTAATAGCCACTGATGGATCTCTGCTCCATATGCTTATCTAATGCCCTCTTGAAGCCGTCCATGCTTGTAGCCGCCGCCACATCCTGTGGCAGTGAATTCCAAGTGTTAATCACTCTTTGGGTGAAGAAGGACTTCCCTTTACCCATTCTAACCCGACCGCTCAGCAATTTCATGGAGTGCCCACGAGTTCTTGTATTGTGAGAAAGGGAGAAAAGCACCTCTTTCTCTACCTGCTCTTTCCCATGCATAATCTTATCAATCTCAATCATGCCACCCCTCAGTCGTCGTTTCTCCAAGCTAAAGAGCCCTAAAGCGCTTTAACCTTTCCTCATAGGTTTAACCTTTCCTCAAAGGATAGAGACGTCCCTGTTTGGGGCTGTGGCTTCCCTGAAAAGCAGGGGAAACCCCACTGGAACCTGCGCATGCGCTTATGAAAAACCTACCAGGGGTGGTATCGAAACTTAATCAGTACAGGGGGCTAAAAGTGCAGCTCTGTGAAATGGGACCATTACGCTGATGACGCGAAGGCTATGGAATAGTTTTTTTCTCCTAAAGAGCAGATCTGTACCTGACTTGCCTGTAGATGGAGTTGATCAAGCAACTGTGTTCTCAGCTGATGTCTAGAATAGACAGAGTAGGGCTTGAGTAAGGAGTTGCCAGTGAAGTCTTAGAATGTGCAGCGCACAGAAATGTTTTCCAGCTATTCTTGTGTCATACTTTTCCTTGTCTCATCTTGGGGTTTCTTGCTTCCTTTTTGTAGGAAATATCAGTAAGCTTTCATCAGCTTTCAGTTCATGGCTTTTAATTATAAATGAAAAGACAACGTTTGCTTCCCTCCCTTTTCTTTGCTGACCTGAAATTATAGGGCGCTCGGCTCTTAAAGCAGCTCAGTGGTTGATATCAAAGGAAACTGAGCAATAGTCTTAACACTGGCATAGCAAAATCTGGGGCAGTCCGTCTCTCAGCCTCTAGATAGCTAGGTAACAGAACGGTTGGATATGCGGGGAATATTAAGTCTGCAGAACCACTTGTAAACCAAAGAAAAATAGCATCAAACAAGTGTTCTTGATAGAGTTGTATAACAATTTGTGGCCCGGGTCACACGGACCAGATAACGCGGGGGGGGGGAGGCGTGGCTGTTTGCCCTGGAGCAAAATAAAGCGCGGTCGCCCGATCACACGGTCCCCCGAGGCTTTGTGCTTAGGCTGTTAGCTGGCGATCACACGGCGATGCTGGAGCGTGGCAAAGAAGTGGCGCGGCAAGCGTTTCACGTTTCTGCACATGCGCAGTTCCGCAGAGCAGCGCTGCTTTCAGTTACGTGTTTGTGCGCATGTGCTTATGAAAAACATCCGGTTTGCAACAGGACGTGGATGGGTGCCGGATGCCACGGGATACTAGCGCTCCTGTGAGCAGACACGCGCCCCTACCTCGTTTTTTCTGGATACTAGTGCACTTTTTGTGGTACTTCTTTACTGTGCGTCTTCGGTGGGACGCCATGGGTTGGCCACAGGTGCGCTACGCGTCCCAGATGTTGTGGTGTGATCGCGCATCGAAAATCCGCCCGACATTCGTGCCTTTAGCGCGGCAATTCCTCTGTGTGAACGGGGCCTGTACTTCCTTTTTTACATATTTCTGCTGGAATGCTCAGAGCAGATGATATAGAGATCCCAAAGAAATCATCAAGATGTTGAGACTGGGTTAGGACTGCTCAGGTGAGCATTATCAGTGTAACAGCATTATTTGCCCTTAGACCATCCTTTGGGTTCTTATGCCTTGACCTGCAATAAAGGCACCAGTTAGTGGGTAGCTGCTGTGGTTGCTTTTGCCAAGAATTATAGTTGTGCATCTTAGAGGTCCTTGAGCATTGGGGTTGTGCTACTGCTATACAATGAGAATTCGTACAGAGTCTCATCTAACTAATTATTAGAAGTGGAGCATTGCTTTTTAGTATATATCTTCCATACCAGCAATGCTACAGGAGGAACTTAAAAGGAACCAGCCTCCCACATTCCCTATAGGTTTTCAGGAAGGTGACACGGGAGGGTTTGGGCCGGAAGAGGGCCGGTTCGGGGGCGCAGCAAACGGGCGCGAGCACACCGCAACATATGGGAAGCGGCGCGCACCCGTCCCCGATCCGGCCCTTCAGGCCGAAAATGTCTTGAGAAAAAGAACCAGCAAAAGAGGAGGACTTACCTGAAACGACGCAGCAAGCGCAGCCGTGGGATCGCCGGCGCGCCTGTCTTCAAGAGCATTCGAGGCTCAAAGCCGAACTGCGCATGCGCACACATGCGCACACATGCACAGCCGGCTGCCTCGCGCTCCCTTCCGTGGCTTTCTCCCTGGCATCTGATCGTGCCGGGGAGCAACTGCGCGGTGGCTCACGGGATCCGTCTGATCCCGCGACCGCGCGTTTCTTTTGGCCGCATCAATTTCCCCCCGTGTGGCAAGGGCCTGAGACAAGTAAAGAAACAATGGCATGTGTCCTTCTGTGAGAAATCAGACTGCTGGAGAACATGGAATGGTCATGATAGCCACATCTGAAAATAACAAATCCTTTCAAATCGTCATCCTCAGAATTACCTCAGCATGGAGACCAAAGTGAAGTTGGTAACAGTGCCATGAATCACTTGTCACGTGTTTTCTGCTACTTAAGCAAAATATGTAAACTCTCACAGGCAGGGCTTTTTTTTTCCTGGAAAAAGAGGTTTTGGAACTCTCAAGAGGGAAATGAAGTTTTCAATCTGTACACTGAAAACTCATGAACTTTTAAACATTTTCAAAAAAAATTTTGTCAGAGAGGTTCCGGAACTCCGTTCCAGTATGCTCCACCCGGAAGGAAAAACAAAACAAAAATCAACCCTGCTCACAGGTGATTGTATAACTTGTTCCTCCATTTGTGGCCTGCAGATGAGTTTCTCCCACTCCACTGGACCACCCTGTTAGTTCTCTTCAGGGCTATTTTTGGGCAGGAACGCACAGGAACGGAGTTCCGCTGGCTCCCGAGTTGGCCATGCCCAGCAGGAACTCATTAGCATAATAGGCCACACCCAGCAGCAGGGACTCATTAGGATTGGCTACATTAGGGGTGTGTGGCCTAACATGCAAAGGGGTTCCTGCTACATAAAAGCCCTGGGTTTTGACAACAAACAGAGTAAACAGAATAAGAAGCAAAAGGTGGGTGTGGCTGGATGACCACACTTCTGGTAACATGGGGTGTGTGGCATAATAGGCTAATGAGCTGTATTGTCATGGGTGTGGCCTAATATGCTAATGAGTTTCTACTGTTGAGTGTGGTCTATTATGCTAATGAGTTCCTGCTGGGCTTTTTCTACAAAAAAGCCCTGGTTCTCTTCCTTTCTCTTCCCCTTGGTATTAGTGGTGCCTGCAATTTCCTACTCAGCCATCTTTTCATGGCTATACATGTGCAGTGTTTAAAATGAATGGTGCCTCTCTTTTTTTTAAAAAAAGAACATGATAGTATCTAGTTTTCCTACAATACAAATCTAAATTTTGGACAAAGTGTTGAAATAGTTAGAGTATCAGACTAGGTCCAGGATGACTTGGGTTCAAATCTCGGCTCAGCCATGAACCTTAAAGGGTGACTTTGGCTTGGTCATTCTCAGCCTAACCTACCTCACAGGAGAAACAGATTTGGGACCCATACCCATAAATGAATTTTTCTTTCATAGGATTGTTTAATGAAGGTTCTTATTCTCGGAAATGCTGGCAAGCAGTTTCCATGCCACCTACCTCACAGGGTGTCTGTTGTGGGGAGGGGAAGGGAAAGGAGTTTGTAAGACGCTCTGAGACACCTTTGGGTAGTGGAGGGCGGGGTATAAATCCAATCTCTTCTTCTTCTTCTACCTCACAGGGTGTCTGTTGTGGGGAGGGGAAGGGGAAGGAGTTTGTAAGACGCTCTGAGACACCTTTGGGTAGTGAAGGGCGGGGTATAAATCCAATCTCTTATTCTTTTCTTCTTCTTCTTCTTAGGCTATGGGTTCACTATTCCAGTTAAAAAGGAAAGAAAGGAATTATGGTCTGTAATCATGATCCCTCCTAATATTTATGTTCTTTTACTTTGTGATTTCTGTGATTTATATTTTTTGAGAAGAAACATCTATGAGATAACGTGAAAGATGCTTCATCAAAGAAAAGAAAATGCTTCATCAAAGAAAAGTAGATCAAAGACCTTGTATTTAATTTTTTTTACAAAAGGCAGAATTTTTTTTATTCTTTACACTGTCTTTGATGGGGAGTTGAATTGCTGAGCAAATTTGCAAGAGGTAAAGAATTAGAATGTCCTCCACTGTGAACCATGCTTTTTGGCCATGGAAAGCATCTTTCACAAGGCCAGTGTAAATCAATCCCTAGAAGATGATAAATCCAATACAAAGTCATTCCCCTTCTTGTGCTAAAAATAGAGTCAGCCCCTCCATTCGATTGATGGGACATTTGCCTTATTATGACTTTACAGGGAATGTTTTATTCCAAGGTGATTGAATAAGAAAAGATGGCATGTCTTAGAAAGGGGTTGTAGATAAGGAAATGGTAGAGAGAACATATTTAAGGATGTAGCATAGAGCTACAGCACCTCTATAGTTAAGGCTGAATGGGTCTTTAGTGCTGCATATTATAAATTATGAAAACTTTATTATTTATCAAATGAATATGATTTATTAAATTTGGTGAATAGGATCTTCTTATGATGTGAAATTTTGGAGATTTTAAAAAAAGTTTTAAAAAATCAAATAAAGGCAATGTAAAATTGTGGTTGGAGGAATGAAGTTCTTTGATTCTGATCACCTTTTCCAGGAAAAAAACATACTTTAAAATTACTGTTTTTGAGGTTGAAATTACTTTAAAAAATAAAAAATTGACACCGTATAGTGGAAGAGTCCTGATCCACTGGACCCTTTAATTACTGCCCGAGCCAATCCCCCTATGACATCTGAAGCACATTTCCATGACATCTGGAGCTGAATGGAGCTGAAGTTATAATGTCTAAAAGGTAAACGAGCCTGATCACCCCCTCCATCCACCAGAGCATGGAGACACCCCCGGGAGGTCCAGGAGGTGAGTCCGTGAGCGTGCTGCCATCAACCGGAAGACGAGACTTTATTATTATTATATGTGGTTTTAACATTATATTTTAATATTGTATTTCTATTAATTGTTGTCGTGTTTCTATGTATCGTTGAACTTTATCTGTTGTAAGCCGCCCTGAGCCAGCCTTGGCTGGGAGGGTGGGGTAAAAGTTTAAATAAATAAATATAAATAAATAAATAAGAGCATTCCCTTGATTGGTCTGTTAAGTTGGTTTAAAGTTAGGTGATTAGGCATGTTGTTACTTCATTAGTGGTCCAGGCAACGTAACCTTAGGAACTGGGAGAGATACAGCAGCTGTAAATAAAGATTTTCTGATAAAGCCACAAAAATCATCAGGACTGCCAAAAGCCATCATGGCCCCACCCAGACAAAAATTCCACCTGTACCCCCCATATGACCCTGATGCAAACCAAATATTATAACAATACAAATCACTTGGTTGGCTGTTACCATGCACTTATAATAATAAAATGATGTTTGTGTCTATCTATCTGTCCATTTGTGGTGAGCATAACTCATCAGGAAATGAAGCTAGGGATCTCAAAATTGGCCACCACCTTCAGGATCATAATGGGAGTTTCAGGGCTAAAAATGAAAGGACTTGGAATATCCTGGTCTAAATTATCTCCAGACAACCCCTACCCACTCTTGTGCTATTTGCAATGGAAGCTAAGAGTTTCTGTGGCAGGCATAACTCGTTAGAAAATAATACTATGTGGTTAAAAACTGGCCACTACACACATTCAGCCAGGCTTACCCCACAGGGTTCTTGTGAGGATAAAATGAAGGACAGGAGGACAATGGAAGCTCCTTTGGGTCCAAAAAGAACCAGTTTGGTGTAGTGGTTAGGGGTAGCAGACTCTAATCTGGAGAACCAGGTTTGATTCCCTACTCCTCCACATGCAGCTGCTGGGTAACATTGGGTCAGTTACAGTTCTCTCAGAGCTGTTCCTTCAAGAGCCCCACCTACCTCGCAGGGTGTATGTTGTGGGGAGAGGAAGGAAAAGGAGATTGTACGCTGCTCTTAGACTCCAAGTGAAGGGTAGGGAATAAATCCAATCTCTTCTGGTGGATTCTCGGGTCTAGTCTGAACAAACCTTGATGGTCTGGCTATTTGACTAAGTTGCTCTGTGGAAAAAATGGCTACTTTTCAACTGATAACAGAAACACTTAAGAACATTTTTGATGCAGCTCTGTGGGCTATCACAGAGAGGGCTATCCAAACTCCCCCAAATCATGCAATTTGAGTGGCTGCTGGAGCAGAGCTCCGCAACTCACCTTGATCACGCTGCGCCAAAACCGAAAGCCATATCTTGTCCCGTTCCAAAGGACCAGAGCAGGGGACAATGTTACACTCATTCTAAAAGCCTATGTGTCCTTACACAAAAATAAGCTGTACTGAGCACAGTGGATTTATTCTCTAATAAATCCAAACTCCATTATAAAAGATTTGAATATGAGAATCCATAGATATGAAATTAACACAATTGAAACAGATTGTATCAGTATTTGTATGAAAACTTTTATAAGGAACTAGCCTGATACCTGTGCTTTGCTATGCTATTTAAGTTCCGTAAATCCACTTATAATACTGATGATGTGAAATTTGAAATGTGACATTTGTTGTAGGAATTCTAATTGAGAAGATTGTAGTGTAAGAAATGAAGTGAGACATATGTACTTCCCCCCTCCCTCTACCGAAGGACCTCTCTCTAGACCACATGGGTGGCTCTGCCCTCAGGTGCTAGGATCACCAGGCTGCTTGGTGAGCTCACTCTGGAGCAGGCCACATAGAACTGTCCATTTAAGAAGCAGCCGTCTGTTAAGTCAACTCCTGCTACCTTCCACGAAAGTGATGGCCTTTCTACTTGTGTTCCTGAATTGTTTTGCTCATATGGAGACTGTGTTGTTCTGAGCACCTCAGGGTGATCTTGCTGGTACTTGGACTGTGCAGTTCAGTGCACTGCAGGAGTACTATGTGCAAATGTCTTTGCCACATTCCTAAGTTGCCTCCTCCTTGTAGCGTTGGTGTATCTGGCTCGACATTTGCCAGGAGCTTTCTTCAGGGCAAGTAAGAGGTGAGAGGTGTGATGGGGAGTTGGTGTGATGTGGTGATGTGGTGGACATTTCTTCAGGTTCATGAGGGAGGCACGCATCGAAATGGCTCCTAGAAATGTCCTTTACTATCTCCCCATAAACATTCATACCCTGGCCCTGCTCCTACACCTGACAGACACCGGCCTGTCTGGTGTTGGGGGGGACTGTATTTAAAGGCATCGAGGAGGCTGGGTCAGCAGCAGTGCTAAGGCAATCCTGCTAAGCAAACCTCCCCAGTGGCTGTAAGCTTCCCACCTCCTCTCCTACACCTGACAGGCA
>NW_015162005.1:339911-360308 GCF_001447785.1 Gekko japonicus | reverse complement strand
AGTGTGTTGGAAGCCATCAGAGAGGCTGGCCCAGCAGCTTTGCTTCACCTCACAGGTGGGTCTTGGCCACTCCTGATTTCCTCATTAGCTCTCTGCAGTCCTCTGTAACTTTTGGGTTGTTTTTTTGACCTCAGAACACTGAGCTCTGCAGCTGACCAATCTAGTGTGTTGGAAGCCATCAGAGAGGCTGGCCCAGCAGCTTTGCTTCACCTCACAGGTGGGTCTTGGCCACTCCTGATTTCCTCATTAGCTCTCTGCAGTCCTCTGTAACTTTTGGGTTGTTTTTTTGACCTCAGAACACTGAGCTCTGCAGCTGACCAATCAGAGAGTGTGGGGTGCAGAGAGACAGCTGCCTGGCAGCTGCTTAGAAATCAATGGGAGGAGCACATTTTCCCCTTTTTTACCCACTTAGGTGTCAAATTTCTAAAAATCCCTTCTTAGCGAGCACCTATGCTGCGGTGGGAGCGCGCTCCCCGAATTTGGTGTCTCTAGGTTCAGCGGTTTGGCCTGGGCGTTGATTTTACGATGAAGGGACTTTCTTTTATATATATAGATAGATGTGAAGTTGAATTTAATATTAGGTATGTCCTTTTCCTTAAGGGTTAATATATAATCTTTAGACTGCTTTGGTGATAAAATGGCTATTTATAAGCGATAGGATATTAAGGATCCATAATTATAGGAGCAAAGATTGGTTTTGTAGTAAAAGATTCTTTAAAAGATTTGACTATGAGAATCCATAGATCTGAAATTAATACAATTGATATATGATTATAAACAAGTATCAAGGTAATAAGATGGTATACACTTCCTCTAAGTTACAGAATGCTTTTGTGATGTAAAAGCAGTAATTTAGGGTTTTTTTTACAGGTATCAAGAAATCTATGGACTTAAGTGACCAGATTTAACACAGAGGATTGCCTGATTGTACAAGTAGAATTATTAATGTAATGTAACAGAGTTTGTAGAAGTAATTGTAAGGACTTTCTTTTCTTCGCTTTGTACCCCCCCATTCCCTATTCCCCATTCTTTCCTTCCTTTTTAAAAATCAATAAAAATTGAAAATAAATAAAAAGAATGGGACAAGATACGAAGCGAAATATTGGAAAAGTCTAGGCTTCTGGTTTATCTAACGGGTCAGGGAGAAATAACCACTTTAGAGAATAACTCCTTTAGCCTGCAGCTTAAGCCAGGAGAAATGCTAAGGATGGTACTTCATGCTTCTGTTGCTGGGGGTGTTTCACATCCGTGAAAAAGAGGAGCCAAGAAAGAAAAATTGCATATGAAGCCCGCGGGAAAAAGCTAAAGGATGTCTCTAACCAATTGTCTCTCTCTGTGTGTGTTTCTTCTGCAGGGCTTGTGAAGTTGGGGGTTCACTGTGTAACGTGTCAAAAGGTCGCTATAAAAATTGTCAACCGAGAGAAGCTCAGTGAGTCGGTGCTAATGAAGGTAATTTTCTAATGGGAGATCTGTGGGGGGAAAGTTCTTGGCTCAGTGGCTTCTGTTCCATGCAAAATTAATATCTTTAATTATGTTTAACAAACATCCCTGTCAGTGCTAAGATTGTGCTTTGTATCATAACAATACCAATAATTCAGGGGTGGGGGTAAGGAGGCTGAAATTAAAGAGTAGGATGTATGCAAGCACTTTAATTAAGAACAAAAATCAGCGTCCAGTTGTGGTGCAGTAATTGAATGTAAAACAGTGAATTGTCTAGGTTGGGCTGATCTAAAGTACATGACTAGAATTTAGTTGTTTTTCTGGTTACAGACTTAGCATTTGACTCCTGAGTTGGGTTTTTTTAATGTGGAACAAATGTTTTGTTTTGTTTTAAGTTGAAATTTACTTCAGTGCTAGTGGCTGAATCACCTGGCTTCATCCTTGCATTAGGAATGCTCTGAAAAGGGGGTTTTGGTCTCTGGGAGACTTTTGTATTAGGCAAGATCTAGATTTGGAAACTGAGGATGCTCTACGCCTCCTTTGGCTATTCTGTGGGTGGAACAGAATTTAATTAGCAGATGTTAATGAAATATTTGATGATGCCTTTAGTCTGCATTTACCATAGTTTGTTCTTATTATTTGTATGCTGGTGGGGTAGGGGGGAGCAATCCTTATTCCCAACAAACTTTGGTTATACCAGGCTATATTGTCTTCAAAAAAATTAAGCAATGACATGTTTTCTCACCTCATTTAAGAAGTACGTTTTTCTTTATACTTGTACTTTATAGTTATACTTTTCTATGTAAGCACCCTCTTTCAGTCACTGGTGTACACCAGTCCAGGTAGCAGAAACAATGGAAAGTTTCTTTTTCTCATACGTAGTCAAGGAGCTGGGCTGTTCCTGTCTGTAGGGATTTACTTGCCAAAGTAGAAATGAATGAACACATGTGAACATATATGGATCTGCTCCTTCCGTTAACAGATCAGGCTTACAGTGGTAAAAATTATCATGGGTCACATATTAATGAAAGCATTAATTGTTGCTGATATTGGTCTGATTTAGGTGAAATCCACTGGAAGGGCATCACTTCTTCACTCAGGTTTTACAATCTAAAATACCCGGGGGGGGGATTCACATGGGGGGAGGGAGAAAGGTATTTCTTTGTGTTAAAAAGTGGGTTTAAGAAGGCAGAGGCGAAGGCTGGGCGATTTCAACCAGCAGCAGTTTATTGCATCTCAACAGGAATGCTTGACATGGGGCAACTGCCCTAACTATATACACCTAAGTCACTCCCAGCCCCCCATGCGATTGGTGAGTTCAAATGGCCTCCAGGCTCCAGATTGGCTGGCTGCCCTCAGGGGCCAATCTGCAGGAAGGTTCCGGGATCCTGCCCGCCTTTGTTCTGGGGCTTCAAGCTCCAACTAGGTGGCCTGCCCAGACAAGCCCAGACATGCCTCCCCACTCTCCATCTAGGTGGCCTGCCAGACAAGTCCAGGCATGCCTCCTTATGCCGGCTACTAGCACCCGCAGCAGCTAAGCTTGAGTGGAAGATTGCACAAGTCCAGACATGACACTTGGTCTGCTTGTCTTTCTGCTTGCGCTTCTCTCCTCCCCCTTCCCCAGCGGAAGTTGTATTAATTTATGTGGAGATTAGTGATTCCATGTTCTCTATTCAGAAATGGATTTGAAGTGAAACTCATGTAACTTTTTGCTCGTAAACACAAATGAAAAACTGGCAGTACTAGCTTTCAAGGAAACAGAAGTACATATTGCAGGGGTGGTGGATTTAAATGTTATATTTAACTTTGATTATAGTTGTATGTTCTGTAAGTTATGGCAGGAAAGGTCGATTGATTAGCCACAAGGTATAGATAGGGGCTCTGGGGCATGTGATGCTCTGTCTTCTTGGTGCTTGGAGGGGCCAACAGTGGGAGGTCTTCTAATGTCCTGGCCCCACTGGTGGACCTCCTGATGGCACCTGGTATTTTTGGCCACTGTGTGACATAGTGTTGGACTGGATGGACCTTTGCCCTGATCCAACACTGGCGTCTCTTATCTTCTTATGTTCCCTATTGGGCTTGCAGGACCTGCCTCCTGAGTGCGAACAGTAGGAGGGCTTCCAGTGTCCCGGCCCCACTTGGGGGCCTCCTTATGGCACCTGGTATTTTTGGCCACTGTGTGACACAGAGGGTTGGACTGGATGGGCCTTTGGCCTGATCCAACATTGGCGTCTCTTATGTTCTTATGATTGAAAACGTTAATTATATATTATACTAGCCAGAGGGCTGCAAAGAATCATGGCGGAGGAAACCATTTGGAAATCTGCAAACTTTCCCCCCTCTTAGATTCAGTTGGTCTTCATGGCCTTGAGCAAGCAAAATTTCCTCCTTTCTTCCATCAGTGCAGGATGTTCCCCACTGAGCAAATAGAACCAACTGGGAAGTTTTGGTCAAGAAAATGGTGTAGGGGGAGGATAGGGCTGCCAGGTCCCCTTGTTGCTTTGACAGGGGGTTGGGGGGGTTCCAGGAGTGGGCAGAGACATCCCCAAGCCCCACCCCCAAGAGCAACCACCCACCCGGCCACCCCTCTCCCTCCACTCCTGCCTGATTTAAATGGTTTCAGCTGATCAGTGGGGTCCACGTGGCCTGCCCATCTGCTGGAGAGCCCTTGAAATCTAGCAGGAGGGAGAGGGGTGGTTGTGGGCTGCACGGTGGGCTCACCAAAAGACCCTTTAAAGGGTCTTTTTGCGAGCACGGTGGGGGCTGTGGCAAGCAGGGCTAATTTCAGTTCTAAAAGTAGGAGATCCCGAGGCCCACCTGGAGATTGGCAACCCTACCCGGACACTCCATTTAGCTAACCTGGTTGATTGGTTTTAATTCCATTCGATCAGTTGGCATCCTAAGGGTTACAGCCTTCTAAGCCAAATGACTTCAGTGGATTTAAGAGGGTCTTGTAATTCTGTTCAGGATTGCACTGTAAGGCTGGCATCATTTGATCTCAGAACTGGTTTTGGTTTTTATGTATTTCTGTATTCTGTGTATATATCTAATAGCCAAGTTGCCCCCTCCGTGTGGATATCGGGGGCACTTGGGGAGCAAAGAGACTTTCCTGCACACTTGGAGCAGTCCCCAGGTGTGCAGAAAAATCTAATAAGTTTTTAAAAATTTGCGGGGGATATTTAAATCTCCCCAAAAGTAAAAGCATTCCCTGCGCATGTGCAGAGAATGCGCTGGCCATTGGTGGGAGGCTCGGCAGGCCCGGCGGCTGGGAGCCACTCGGGCCTCGGTACAGGGGGGGAGTGGGAAAAGACTCGGGCCCGGTGACAGGAGCGGGAGAAGGCTCGGCAGTCCTGTGCAGCTTGCCACCGGGGCGGGGGAGAAAGATTGGCGGGCCTGGTGGCTGGGAGCCACGTGGGCCTCACTGCTGGTGGAGGGGAGCTGGGGGGGAAGATTGGTGAGCCTGGGCCTTGGCTCCAGTGTGTGTGGGGGGGCTCAGAACTGGTTTTGGTTTTTATGTATTTCTGTATTCTATGTATATATCTAATAGCCAAGTTGCCCCCTCCGTGTGGATATCAGGGGCACTTGGGGAGCAAAGAGATTTTCCTGCACACTTGGAGCAGTCCCCAGGTGTGCAGAAAAATCTAATAATTTTTTTAAAAATTGCAGGGGATATTTAAATCTCCCCCAAAGTAAAAGAATTCCCTGTGTATGTGCAGAGAATGCGCTGGCCGTTGGGGGGAGGCTCTGCAGGGCCGGCGGCCCGGCGGCGGGGAGCCCCGGGGGCCTGAGTACAGGGGGGGGGGAGTGGGAAAAGACTCGGGCCCGGTGACGGGAGCGGGAGAAGAAATAAACAAGTTGCTCATCCTCTCATCCCCCCCATCCCACAATGCACCACCTTGTTCCATTCCTTTCCCCCCTCTCTGTCTGGGTGCTGGGATGCGGAATGGTATCGTTTAGCCCAATCTTATAACCTCTCAGAAGCTTATCAGGGTCAGTGCTTGGATCAGTATGGAACTGGAAACTTTTTTAAAAATAATAATAATGTTTTTATTGTTTTTGCCAAAACTGTTTTGACAACAAACAAGGTAAACAGAATAAGAAGCAAAAGGTGGGTGTGGCTGGATGACCACACTTCTGGCAACACGGGGGTGTGGCCTGATAGGCAAATGAGCTGCGCTGTCAGGGGTGTGGCCTGATACACTAATAAGTTCCTGCTGCTGGGTGTGGCCTATTATGCTAATGAATTCCTGTTTGGCTTTTTCCACAGAAAGAGCCCTGGGCAGCATCATATGTTCATCCACAGTCTCTGAACTCATTTACCTAGAGTACAAGAGAGCAGTGTATCAACATGCAAAATGACGGAGGCAAGTCCTCCAGTGGGTTGCTGTCTGCTGCAGTTGATTGCCTTTGAAAGCTCTTAACCCCAGTTTTTTGTCTTGTATTCCCAACCTTCCTGAGTGTTAGATTTTGGGAAGGTCCCCCCCACCAACTAATGCTTTTTTCATTTTGTATATTGAGGGGACTGGCCTGTACTCTGCAGCTGTTCTTCATTTGAGCTTCACAGAATTGAGAGGCATTTGGTAAAGTGCTTCCTAATCATACCATAATACTATCAATATTTCTGGAGAGAATAATTCAGAATTGAAGCAGCTGGTCTCAATTAACAGAACTGCTGCTGGGGAGATGATACATGGGCAGGCGTGGTAGAGAATGAAATGGCAATGAAATGTGTCATTTGAGCCTGTATTGCCCTGTCTAAGGGACTGGATTTTGGGTGGACTGCTAAATGCAGATTATCCTCAGATTGTCCACGTGGGCTTCCTACCCTGCTAAATGAAAGCACATTTCCCACAGTTGTTGTTGTTCAGTCGCACAGTCGAGTCCGACTCTTCGCGACCCCAAGGACCAGATCACGCCAGGCCTTCCCATCTTCCACCGTCCTCTGAAGTTTGCTCAACTTCATGTTCATTGCATCTATGACACTGTCTAACCATCTCATCCTTTGCTGTCCCCGTCTTCTTTGACCTTCAATCCTTCCCAGCATCAGGGTCTTCTCCAGTGAGTGCTCCCTTCTCATTTGGCAGCCAAAATATTTGAGCTTCAGTTTCATTATCTGGCCTTCCAGGAAACAGGGTTGATTTCTTTTAGGATTGACTGATTTGATCTTCTTGCAGTCCAAGGAACTCTCAAGAGTCTTCTCCAGCACCATAATTCAAAAGAATATATTCTTCGGCACTCAAGCCTTCCTTGTAGTCCAACTCTCGCAGCCATACATGACTACTGGGAATACCATTGCTTTGACCATGCGGACTTTTGTTGGCTGTTCTACCCACTTCTTAAAAGATTGTCACTCTGCTAGGCTCTTCCACTTGGTTAGAGTTGGCATTAGGGTTCTGCAAAGTGCTGTGTGAGCACAGCCCAGATTAGCCCACCCCACATTACTCCAGTATTATCTACCTATGCCCAGAACTGCCAAGCAAAAGAGAAAGGCATACATTCCATCTGGACCTATGTAATAGGTAAAGAATACTGTTTAAAACTATACCCAACTGCATCCACTTGCTGCCATATTGCTTCTTTTGGTGTAGTGGTTAAGTGTGCAAACTCTCCTCCTCCTTCTCCTCCTCCTCCTCCTCCTTCTGCCAATGGAATGACCATTGATGTTTTTTTCTGCCATAATACTGCCCCACCACTCTCCGCTGTGCCAAAGGACCCTACGAGGACTGGTTGTATTGTGTGGTCTGGAAACAGCAGACAAGCAGACAGAGGCTGACCATCGGCCACGACGCGGCAGGCTCCCCCCCCCAACCGGCCCTCAATATTATGAGATCCCGTCAGTTTCCCTCAGATGTGTTTGCTCTGCACTTGCTCTTTGAACTGAGTCTGAGTTTCAACTGGAAGATCCGGGAGCTGAGTGCCTCAGAATATACTACTGATCTGACTGTGACATCTAACTTGGCCCTGCTGGCTACAGACCCACCCCAAAACATCTAGAGGCACTGTGTTTTTTCCTGCCGCTAATTTTTTATTTTGGTAAATTCTTAGTTTAGTTGGTGTAGTGGTTAAGTGTACAGACTCTAATCTGGGAGAACCGGGTTTGATTCCCCAGTCCTCCATTTGCACCTGGCTGGATGACCTTGGGCAAGCTGTGGTTCTGATAAGAGCTGTTCTTGAGAAAGAGCAGTTTCTGTCAGAGCTCTCTCAGCCCCACCTACCTCACATGGTGTCTGTTGTGGGAAGGGGAAGGGAAAGGGGTTTGTAAGCCACTCTGAGACTCCACTCTGAGACATAGGGCGTGAGCCACAGGTAGCATGGGGAAAAGCCACATGTGGCTCCCAAGCTATTGATTATCACTGATCTAGTTCATTATTGTTTTCAACAATGGTAACTGGATTCTTTTAGGAATATCCCTTATATATAAAAGCCGAATGGTGGTGGCACTTCTCTAGAACATTCCACATGCTCCAGAATTGGTTGGTGCCGTGGTGTGTCACTCAGAATCTGTCCCTATCCACTGGCTGCATTGCTTGAGTCTTGCCTCCAGCATTCTAAACATTTTGCTGTTCCTCTCCCCCACATAGCCAGTCAGAACACAGAGGTTATTTGCATATGCAGACTCATTGGCCTTTGCCTTGGAACACAGAGGTCGTTTGCATATGCGACTTGATTGGCTTTTGCCTCTAACATTCTAAAATGTTTGCTGTTCTGAGGTAAAATGTGTCCAATCTCCAGGTGAGGGCTGGAGATCACTCAGAATTACAACTGCTTTCCAGATGGCAAAGATCAGTTCCCCTGGAGAAAATGGTGGGCTCTGTATCCTTATATGCTGCTGAGGTGGCCCCAGTATGACAGCCAACCTGACGTAGCAGTCAGGGCTTCAGAGCACGGGAGAGGCTGCAGGTGTGTGGGGGGTGGAAAGCTGAAGAGTGAGGGGGTAATAAAGGTAGGTTGATGATTGGCTGGGAAGGAGATAGGGTTGCCAACTCGAGGTGGGAAATTCCTGGAGATGTGAAGGATGGAGCCTGGAGAGGGTGAGGTTTCAGGAGGCATGGTACCTCGGACAGGTACAAAGCCATAGACTCCACCCTCCAAACCTACTATTCCCTTCTGGGGAACCATCGTTGCCAATCTCCAGGTGAGGGCTGGAGATCACTCAAAATTACAACTGTTCTTTAGGTAGCAGAGATCAGTTCCTCTGGAGAAAATGGTGGACTCAGTGTCATTATACCCCACTGAAGTCGCCACAGCAAATTGACACTGAGTGTCCAAGGCCGGGGCACCCGCCCAGAGCCTCTTTCTAGAGGCCGTCGTATTTAATTCCACAACGGGCCTTTTTCCTAGTATCAATCATAAAGCACAAAGACCATAGGTCTCCTATTTTTGTCCTCGGTGCCTAACATTCGGTATACTGCATTTGAACATGATTGTTCCATCTCTCTGTTGAGGCTAATAATTGGAATTAATATACATGTCTCCAGTTTTCTAATCTCATTAACAAACTATCTAAGCTAATGGCCATCACAAATCTTGTGGTGATGAAAACTACACAGAGCCACAGCATTAGAATGTAAGAATAATCTTTTCAGAAATCTATTGAAAGCAACAAAACAAAACCAGATAACTGTCAGTCTGTGAATAAAAGACAGCAGCCTGTTGCATGATGATTCTCTTGATTGATTGTGAATAAATCTGTCATCTTGCTGCTCACTTGGGAGACTCAAATCGCACTTGGGAAATCGCCTGGGAACAAATCAACCACACCCAAACTATCACACACCACCAGTCTCTTGTGTGGGTGATTTCTGACAACTCACATGGAACCCACTTTTTTTCCCTTGACCTTTGTCTCTAGAAGAGAGCAGATTAGAAGTGCATGAATGTCTGTGGTGTGTTTTGAAAGCATGGTGAACAAACTGTAGAAATGATTGGCACTCATCAAAGAACTTGAGTGCACAGACACAGGCGTTCTCCCCCCCCCCTCCCGCTGCAGCCCTAGTTTGTATTCCAGTGACAACCCATTTAGCTCAGCGGAACTTTCTGAGTGAGAATCTGAGTTCAAAGAGACAAAAAGCGTGTGTGTTTGTGTGTGTGTATGTGTGTGTGTGTGTGTGAGAGAGAGAGAGAGAGAGAGAGAGAGAGAGAGAGAGACTAACCTGGGAAAATAAAAGGGGATTATTTTCCCTAGCTCCTCCTGCTACATGTAGCTAGGGGTCTGGAGATCTATTACTACCTGTAAAAGTGAGAGTGTTTTGTTTTTAATGTTGAACTCACAAGTGGCACTGAAAACTTGCTTGCTTGTCATCTGTTTGAGCATTTAAAGAAGTTGGATAATTATGTTTCCCTGCAGAAAAGACTGACTCTCCTTTTTCCATCCCACTCACAACTTCTTGCGCTTTGAATGATTCTTTAGGGGGGGAAATGAAACAGGAATCATGAACACATGCTGTACCTGTCGAAACAGCAAACCTGTCAACAAGCCTAGCACATCTCACTCCAAATTTAACATAATGGATTCATTGATTCAGTTCCAAAAATTCCAATATTGACCAAAACAACCCCAGACCTCTCATTTTATTTGTATAGATCTAAAAGGTGGCAATCAAGCATTGTGTGGCAATCCTTTGCATGTTCACATGCTGAAAGACAATGGGTTTTTGGAAAACACATTGTGGCCCTGGTCACATGAGCCAGATAACGTGGGGGGGGGCTTTTTGTGTCGTCGCAGGTTGCCCTGCCACTACGCAATCAGACACAACGGCGGTGAACCAGGGGTTTTTTCAACGGCACACATAGGCATCAACTTCAGGGGGGCTGAGGGGCGCGAGCCTTCCCCTGAATGTTTCCAGCCTTCCCAAGCAACCAGCACCCTGACAGAACCTTGCCACACACACCCCGCCCCCACACCATTTTGAAAGAGGAGGGTTTTTCCCCTCTGCTTTCTGAGACTTCGGGTGGGTTGGGACTGGGAGGGAAGTCAGGGCGGGGGCTTGCTTCCTGCCCCACCCCCAGCTCCCAGCAGCCCTCAGTTCAGCTTGGAGGAGCTGGAGCCTGGAGGCTGCACATGGAGTGGCTTTGCAAGCCGGGAGGGTGTCAGCTATGGGGGTAGTTTGCTCCCTAGTCCCCAGCCTATGCTGCAGAGACTCAGAGCCCCTGTGATGGGGGAGGTGTGCCTCTTCACTCTCTGGTGCCTCCGCTGCTGGGCAGCTGGGCCATGCATGCTCCAAAGTGTGTACAACACAACAAATTGCAGAGACCCCAAATGTAAGAGTCCATTAATAAGATAAGAACAATGCACAGACTACATAGGTAAACACGCAGCCAAATCTGCCAAAATGACTTACCTCCAACAAATACCCTCTGAAGTGAAGGCACACTTTACACTCACCCTGGTAGGGTCTTCCAGTGTACTGGACCTACCACCATGAAAGCCTGTGACCGATCAATCATTGTATGAGCAATCATAGGAGAGGATAGCACCAGGAGGAAGAATTATGTGGTTAGATAAGTATGAGGGCCCTAGGCCATGAAGGGCTGTATTTATTTTTTATTTTTTATTTATCTCCCCGAAGGTTCGGGGTGGCTCACAAGAGGCACGAATGCCCAAGTTAAAAGTAATAACCAGCACTTTGTGTCGGGCCTATAGGCAAACAGGTAACGGATGCAATTGGCATAACAATAGAGTTGTTTGTTCCCAGTGGTTGACCCCAGACTGGAATCTGGCTACCACATTTTTTACTGGTTGAAGCTTTCAAGACACCTTTAAAGGCAGCCCTTCATAGACTATATTACACTAGTCCAATCTAGAGGTTACAGTAGTGTGGATTAGTGTCGCTAGGTCTATAGTTTAAATAAGAGGTCAATTTATGAACAAGATGTAATTGAAAGAATGCACTGTAAGCAACAGCGCTGAGCAGTTTATCCCTCAAGGCTGAATCCAAGAGCACCCCCAACCAACTTGAATTTTTGGAGTGAGGGGAAGATTCTTATGGAGGTGGCTTAGTACTACCTTTTTCCTGGTCTGGGTAATTCCCACCATAGGCATAGATGACAAAGAGTCTTCTCCTACGTTTTACAGGGCGATTTCTCACTAGAGCTGCCTCGTAGCACAGCCACCATTTGCCCCGACACAAACATGTCAATTTCACACCCGAAGCTCCGGGGCTGCATTTGACCCACGGCTTCGCCCGATTTCCTCCGCATTTTCATGATCCTCAAAAACCAGGATCACGAAACTGCGGAGGAAATCAGGCAATGCCCCGGAGCTTCGGGTGTGAAATTGACATGTTTGTGTCGAGGCAAATGGCGGCTGTGCTACGAGGCAGCTCTAGTGAGAAATCTTTGAAGGAGCAGCTTAGTGACTTTTCTCATGTTTGCCTCCCTCCACAGCATCATGGTTCTTTTCTCGGCTTCTGCTTGTTTCTTTTTTGCATACTGTATCAGACGTTTACATGCCACAGTCTCAGTTTATTCCTTGCTCTGCCCTGTATCTGGATTTCATCACACTTCTTTACTTGTCAGTCCAACTTGTTTTTATCCTTCAAATCATTCTGTCATTTCTGCTGCAAAATATTCCTGACTCATGGATTTACAGTTCAGGAGATGCTATATGGGGCTGTGTGTTTTTGGTTATCCTCCTGTGCCCCATTCCCACTTTAATAAACTTTGTCCCCTTACCCTGGCTTTGTTTTGAGTTACAGAGTCAAAAGTATCCCTCCTGGAACCACTTCATAATCCAGGTGGGAGATTGCATGGTTCAGTACTCTCCAATACAAAAACTCCCCACATATTAGTGTAGCATGGTTCAGGCAAGGCTAGATTTTCCCGTCCTGTAAGCTGTTGATATAAAACAATCCCTCACCTAGACCCCCTAGGTCACTGACTAGGTCACTATCTTGCTATCTAGACCCCCTAGATAGGTCACTGACTAGGTCACTATCTTGCTTTGTACAGCGCGTAGGGCTGTTTCTAATGATTAGGTGATTAATGGAAGTTGTATTTTACTGTTTTCACATAAAGGGTTTCACGGAGGGAGGAATGAGCCAGGATTGTACAGAGAATATTATCACGAAGCCCCAAGAAGTGACTGCATTATCATTTTCCTCTGTCAGGAAAAAATAAGAGTGAACATCACATGAGAGGTGATGGAGTTTTGCTAGACAAACTGGTGCCAAGGAAGGCAGGGCCAATTCGATAAGCTATCTAACATTGGGAGCAAAAGTTATTTTAAAATGCCTTTTTATTCACTATGAAATTTCCTTCCTGAACACTCTGAAAATAAATCCAGTTTTGTAATGGTCTTATCATTTTTTTCTGTTCAATTAGTAGTAGTAGAGTTTGTTACGGTTGCTAGACCAGCCACGCATATATAGATATAGTAGTCGTTTTTAGAAGCACACAGAGTACAACATATACAAAAATAAAAGACTTAAATTTAAAACCTATTTAAAATACAGCTTCTGTAACCTCTGTATCAATGCACAAAATCTAGCTACTTGATAAGTGATCTTAGAGTTCTTATCAGATAAGAGACAGTCAAGCTTGGCTTTGTTTGTGCAAGTGTGCACAAAGGAATCTTATCCAGCAAAGGAGTAATAATCTCCAAACGAGCCTCTTTGTAATATGGGCAACTAAAGAACATATGCTTGATGGACTCGACCTCCCTTAATGGACAAGTACATAATCTTTCCAGGTAGGGGATTTTCTTATACCTGCCTTCAAGCAAGAGGGGAGTGCAGAACTCCTTGCCAAGGCGAAGGCCCTTCTAAAACTGTTTATTTCCAAAGAAGCCAGATAAGCTGCTGGCACAACAGCATATTTGACATTTGACAGTGCAATAATGTTTGGTACACTAGAAATGTCAGTCTGGCGTTCTATATCTTCAATTCTCTCCTTAGTTAGCCTTTTTGCTTGTTCAATTCCGCAAGATAAGAGTACCTCAGGAGAGAATCCAATCCTGTTGATGTGCCTTTGAACAGACTTGAGCCAATTTGATTGATAATTATCATGAAGTATCCATTTCTGTCTGATTAATTTTCTCTCCGCCATCCTACTCACTCCACTCAGCTGTTCTTGAATTGTCTTCCTAAATCTCTTATGTTGTTCATTAACCTCCCAAGTCTTTCACTGCCTAGCCATGACAGTATGCAAAATGGAAAGAAGTAATTGCATATCAATTTTGTTCATTTTATTCTGTTTAAAATCAGATCCCTTATTTAAGGCCAGTGCCCGGTAGGTCATCCTTTAATCTGTCACTTTTAAAGTGGTCTTTCCTGTAAATAAAGTTCCTACTTTTTGTAAGGACAAAGGCTCTCCTCTTGAATCACAGGCAGAAATCAACAAGGTGAAACTTGGTGTGGAGGGGCAGAGATGGGAAAGGCTATAGCTGTCATCAATATGTTGATGAAACTCAGCTTTGTGTTTTGTTATCCAAACCAGTGCCATACTGCTGTGGTTAAATGGCTAAGGATCAGGGGTCATTTCGTAGAAAAAGAGGTGCAGGAGCTCCTTAGCATAACTCATTAGCATAACTTATTTGCACCGGAAGTGTGTCAGAAGGCAACACCCACCGCTCAGGCTCCATTGGACTGTTTTGGATTGCTAGCTATTGGGGGGGAGGGAATGTGCAGATCTGTCCTCACAGAGGAGGGAGACCTTGTACCTGAATAAAACTTGGTCTTAAAGGTGCCACTGGTCTGTTTTGGATCGGGGGGGCGGGGGGGTTCTGCAATTTACCTGGATGCTTCTTGCTCTGACTGAGGGCTGCTGGGAGCAGGGGGTGGGGCTTGTTGCATGTGCCCGCCCCCTGGGCTCTTTACTGCCAGAGCTCCACAGACCTCCAAGAAATACCAGGGCGATGACTAGGGTTGCCAAGTGCTTACCTTTTTTTAGCGGGGGAGTTTGGGTCCCTGGCCGGGACATTTGCGCGCGTGCATAGCATCCACGTGCCGTGATGACATAGCCCGGAAGTGACGTCGCCGGCACATCGCCAGGTGATGCTCTGGCAATCGGCCTGAAAACTCTTCTGGACTACGTCATCACGCCGGGCACAATGGCCCGATCTGGCCGCTTTGGGGGTGGGGTTCTCCCCGCTGGCCAGATCCAGACTGGCGGATTGGGGGCCCTTAGAGCAGGGGAATTTCCGCCCCCGGGGGGACTTGTCCTCCCTAGTGCTGACACAGAGGCAGGCAGTGGAAAACCACCTCTAAATGCAGGGGTCTCTGTAAGTCAGCTGTAACTTGACGGCACTTTCCGCCACTACCAAGACCAAAAGGCAGCCAGAATATTCAGAGTGTGTTAACTCTGGGAAACTGAAAATGTTGTTCAAGTAGGAGTCTTTATGCAAGAGGCTGTATATGGGACAACCAATTTGATGCCAAAAATGGGAAGTCTGGATGATAGGCGCTGGCATACCCAGAATGCGCCTTTAGACCTGCATGTCTTTGGGCTGGTGATGAATTTGTGACGCCTAAGATGTTGCTGCAACTCATTACTCTGCTTGCTTCTGTTTATTTTTATGGTATGCTTTAATGGATTAAAAAGTGCCTGCACGAGAAACCAGGCCAAAGGCACTCGTTATTGCAAGGGGATCTAATGTGCACTGGTGTTGATAGTCTCTTTCTTCGGGAGCTTACACCATGTCCTGAATCAGCGCGCATGCTTTTCGGCTCCTGTTTGTCGCTAGTGTGAGAGATAAAGCCTTCAGATGGGCTGGTGCAGAAGTTTTAAGATAATTTTTCTTCACCCGCAGGTGGTTTTGCTCTACCCACTGTATGCATTTTCTAAAACATAACATCCCACTTCTTAAGCAGATGGTTTAATCTTGGATTTCTTTCTTTCTTTCTTAATTCCATTCATTTTTAAGCAATTTCCAGAGGGGATATCTGTGCATCTGGAGACTGTTAACCTTAGAAAACGAAACTTTGTTACTGTAACATCAAGTGGCTGATTTTAACGGCTTGGAGCCAGTTAGATTCATTATGGAAAACACAACTTTGCTTCCGGGCGCCTCCCTCTCAGGCTGTGCCACTGTGATGCGAGAAGGATTGCAGAGTCTTCTGTGGCTTCTTGACATATCAGCCAAAGCACCAAAGGGCAGGAGTAGTGATGGGGAAGCATTTAATTATTCTTAAAGCATCCCTTTGTTTTCCCCAGGAAGTCCAACTTTCCAAGTGGAGATATATATATAGTTATGTGTGCAGAGAAAACTGATAACTTCAGAAAAATGAGCTATAAATGCCCTTGGAGAAACCGTGAAGAACAGGAGTTCCTTGCACTGCAAAGGCTGCTGAGAAATACATAGCCACTGAACATAAGAACATAAGAGAAGCTGAATGGACTGATTGAAAGATGTTTACAAGGGTAGATTTATCCTGGTGTTCCTCGTTCAAAGAAGCAGAAATATCACTAGTGGTGGTCCACAGCAATAGCTACAACATACACTATTGAGAATCAATATTCATACCCCTCATGCTAAATAGAGACCCAAGGGAAAGCGGATTTCCAGCAGCTGCATTTTCTGCTCTCACATACTGTATGTTTTCAGGTTTGCACTCTGTTTTCCTTTGCCCCCAATTAACCAGATCTTGACATGGATAGCTTTGTGGAATCATCCATACATAATTACAGGCAGAAGGCTAAACTCTTCTTTACAAAACAGTTTAGCTTTCTACTTGGGCTCTGTACTGTACATAACAAATTGATACCCAAGGAGTTTAGTTCAGTTTATTTATAGACCACCTTGCAACTGAAAATCCCCACGGTGATATACAGCACAAGAAAATACAATACAATAAAAAGCCAGTAAGATGCAATAACAATGGTTAAATACCATAAAATCAATAAAACAAAGTATTCCAAACAGTGCCACTTCCCCAACCATATTGTTTTTCGTTTGTTTTCGTTCAAATACTTTCCAGAAAAGGAAAGTTTACACAACCATCCAGAATAGGGTTGCCAGCCTACAGGTGGGGCTCTTTTTGTAACAGGAACTCCTTTGCATATTAGGCAACACCCTAATGTAGCCAATCCTCCAAGAGCTTACAGTAGCCCCTGTAAGAAGAGCTCTGTGAGCTCTTGGAGGATTGGCTACATTAGGGGTGTGTCGCCTGATATGCAAAGGAGTTCCTGCTACAAAAAGAGCCATCTATCTATCCATGCAGGGCTCTTTTTGTAGCAGGAACTCCTTTGCATATTAGGCGACACACCCCTAATGTAGCCAGTCCTCCAGGAGCTTACAGTAGCCCCTGTAAAAAGAGCTCTGTAAGCTCTTGGAGGATTGGCTACATTAGGGGCGTGTCGCCTAATATGCAAAAGAGTTCCTGCTACAGAAAGAGCCCTGACTGATCTCCAGATGATAGAGGTCAGTCAGCTCCCCTGGAGAAAACAGCAGCTTTGGAGGGTAGACTGTATCCCCACTGAGCCCACATCCCCACTGAGCTCACTCCCTTCCCCAAAGTCTACACTTTCCAGACTCTACCCCAAATCTTCCAGGATTTTCCTAACCCAGAACTGGCAATGCTAATCCAGAAGGCCTTCAGAGAAGCAGCCAGAAGGAGGGGATTCCAAAGTCAGGGGCAAATGTTGATACAATTCCCCCCTCCCCCACTTCCAACCAGTTGAACCTGCGCTAAAGCTGGTTACCAGAATAGTACCCTGGTCTGACCTCATGAGGTTTGTTGATACAGGTAGAGGTGATCCTTCAGGTGCTCTGGCCATTTAGAACTTTAAAGGTCAAAGCCAGAATTCTGTACTGATCCCAGAAACAGACTGGAAACATGGAATGTCACTGGCTTAATATGATAATTCTGGCATAGGTGCCCGCATAAGATTTTGACTAATTCTGAACCAGCTGAGTTTCCAAACCATCTTCAAGGGAAGCCTCAAATTGAGTGAATGGCTAGTGAATGGTGAACCAGTCTCAGCTGGTGAAAGACATTCCAGGCAATTTCTGACACTGGGAATGAAGCTATCAGGTAAAGAGCACAGATTTTTTTTTTTAAGACTAGAGCTGATCTTTTTGCATTCTGTTTCTATGTCTTCTGCGGGATGCACAAGCTACTGTGCAGCTTAAGAGTCAGTTTGGTGTAGTGGTTAAGAGTGGCAGACCCACGTGACCTTAAAGGCTTAAGCAATAGCTTCCCTTTGGAAAAACCGATCTGCACCAACTTTGAATGTTTGGTTCCGAAAATTATGGGACCAATATATTATGGAAAACATCACCGATAAAATTAACATAACACCATTATTCCCTAGTGAATCCAATTTTGACCACAAAAAAAACCACGGTCTCCAGTACTTGAATTTTTATCTTGTCAACAATTCATCCCACCGAATGGTCTCAATTGCAGCAATGGATATAACACTCATGGAATCATTATGAGAACCATAGTTCTTTAGACCACCCTTCTTTTGTTTGCACCTGCTGGCTGTATTTATTTTTTTACTGGCCAGTGAATGAGAGTATTTTGCACCAGATTGTTAGACCATTGGAATTTAATTACTTGTTAGGATAAATTAGGTTTGTTGAGATTAGCTAGGACAATCGATACTGGGAGAACTGCTATAGTTAGTAAAAAGGTAAAGGTGAAGGTTCCCTTGCTCGAAAGCCAGTCAAATCCGACTCTAGGGTTGCAGTGCTCATCTCTGGACATAACTCATAACTAAATAAAAGATAAAACTAGGAGCCTTAAAAATGGCCATCAGCTTCAGGAAGTGTTGGAACAGGATCTGGGCTACCCGGGTTTAAATCCCCTCTCTGCCATGGAAACTTGCTGGGTGATCTTGGGCCCATCACACACTCAACCTAACCTACTTCACAGGGTTGTTGTGAGGATAAAACAGTGGAGTGGAGAATGATGTAAGCTGCTTTCGGTCTCCCTTGGGAGAAAAGCCGGACATAAATAAAGTAACTAAATAAATTCTAACTTCTATTCCTCATTTGTTACCACTGAGGCAGATTCACATTTATTATCATGACTGCAGAGGTCATTTCAGGGGGGGAACGCAGTTCCCCCGGGTGAGGTGTAGTGGGGCGGGGCACATGACGAAGCCCCGCCCCCTGCTTCCGGCTGCCCCGCTTCCAGCCCTCATTCAGCCAGGAGGAGGCAGGAGAAGAGGGAGGGTAAGTTGCTTCCTCCCCGCCTCTCCCCACCCCTGCCTGCCTGGGGCCGGGGAGGGCCTTGGCGGGGCTTCCTCGCACTCCCGCTGGCCTTGCAGGTCCACCGCCGGGCCCCTGATGTCAGGGGGTGTGGCATATGCTAATGAGTTATGCTAATGAGTTCCCCTAGCTCTTTTTCTACGAAATGACCCCTGCATGACTGTAATGGGTGGAGAGAGGGAAGCAACTTTTTAACCACTTTGAAAGGTTCCGGGGAATTATTTACTCCCCCTTCTGTTCATAATATTAACACAGGCTTGTCCCTGTACTATTATTAAATACATTCTAAGGTGCCAACCAGGATGGGTGAGGAGGAGCTGAGACTGAGAAATAAACGTTGGGGGATGGGGGAGAGAAAAATTAGAAGTGAGGATAGTTGGATGACAGATCATGAAAGGAAGAGAGGAAAATGAAGGCAGAGAAAAGTATGGAAAAGAGTTAGGGACATGTAGGAGAAGACAGCTAAAGATATTTTTTTTTAAAAAAATTGCTACCACACACTAACAAGGCTGCCTCTTTTAGGCATGCCAACCTCCAGGTGGGACCTGGGGATCCCCTGGAATTACAGCTCATCTCCAGGCTACAGAGATCAGTTCCTCTGGAGGAAATGGGTGCTTTGGAGGGTGGACTCCAAAGCAATTGTACTCCACTGAGATCTTTGTCCTCCCCAGGCCCAGTCCTCAAATCTCCAGGAGTTTCCCAGCCTGCAGCTGGCAACCGTAGGCCCCCTTTGCAATACCTGGTTGTGCAGGAGCTGGGTAGAACTAAAGGAAAAAGGAAACCATAGACCTAGTTAGGAGGCTACATCCTGGATTGGGTGTTGTGAATAAGAAGTGGGAGACTGACCAGTTATGAAAGGTGCACAGAGAGTTTATATAGTTATAAAGGTGAATATATAGAGAGATATTTACAGGCTACTGAACAGCATGTCGTGCCTTAGTCTATGAGAACTGAGTCCCCCTCCAGTTTACTAAACTGATAGCTATTATGCTAAACCCCAGCCAATCTCTAACAGGGTGATGCAATCATTAGCTCTAACAACCCCTGAAAGAGCAACACCTGCTAAAAAACACCTGGCTGTAATTACAAGCCGCCCTGAGCCCGTTCGCGGGGAGGGCGGGGTATAAATGTCATAAATAAATAATAAATACATGATTACTAGCATGACAGCTAGGTCTGACAAACAGATCAAACTGATCTATAGTAACTGCTTGCTACCTCTATCACTCTGACATATATCTCAATAGGACTGTAGCTTGTCTTGGCTGGTCTTGCCTTGCTCCAGTGCTGGCTTGGCTGATGGGTTTGATGTGATCTGATCAGCAAATGGTTTCCCTCAGCATCCACATTTTTGTTGTTGTTCAGTCGCACAGTCGAGTCCGACTCTTCGCGACCCCATGGACCAGATCACGCCAGGCCTTCCTGTCTTCCACCGTCCTCTGAAGTTCGCTCAATTTCATGTTCGTTGCATCTATGGAGGTTGTTGATCTTTTCCCCAGCAATCTTAATTCCCGCTTGTGATTCATCCAGGCCAGCATTTTGCATGATGTACTCTGCATATATATTAAATAAGCAAGGTGACAATATACATCCTTGTCGTACTCCTTTTCCTATGCGAAACTAATCAGTTGTTCGGAACCAGGGCTCTTTTTGTAGAAAAAGTCCAGCAGGAACTCATTAGCATAATAGGCCACACCCAACAGCAGGAACTCATAAGCATATTAGGCCACACCCCTGACAACACAGCTCATTAGCATATTAGACCGCACCCCCATGTTACCAGAAGTGTAGTCATCCATCCA
>NW_015162005.1:327181-339494 GCF_001447785.1 Gekko japonicus | reverse complement strand
TGACTCCCCTCCCCCAATTCCCCCCCCATTGTCAGCCCTGGACTCAGGGACTAGGGCAAGTGAAAGGGTTGATATGTTGGAAGGACCAGGAAAATCCAGACTTTCTCACCCACACAGCAGCCACTCTGGCTTTGCTGGTATCTTCCCCCTAAATTTCTCAGCGAAGCAGGTTTGGGAAAGATTGCACCAAAGTCAAAGAAAATCTGGATGGCTCACAGAAGCGTCACATCGTTGTGGGAAAGTGGGGGGGGGGAACAACTTCCCAGCAGCCGCAAACCTAGGGCAAACCACCCGCTGGAAATGGTCCTAAAGAGAAAATACTTCTTTACAGAACGGTTTACTAATTTTACGAACACTGGCACTGCAGTGAGAAATGAAGAACAATATGATTTTAAAGAAATAAAATGGATCCAGCTTTCATGAGAGATGGTAAATTCAATTTGATAAATAATTGCACAGTGTAAAAATTATACCTACTACACGGGAGTCTTTTTCTTTTTTTTTTGTGCAGGCCTATGTCTGAAGAGGGATAGACAGACATATCCAAACAGCAAAAGTCAGGATGGTCCTGGGAATACTGAAGCCATTTTAATTTGGGTTTAGGAGTCATTTGAGGATGATACCGCATAATAATCTGAAATTACAGTCCTGCAATGCAGCCATATGAGAAACAGGATGTGGAAGACAACACTTTTCCCTGCACCATTTAGGAGAACGGTGTATTTGGGTCAACTGAGTCCTAAAGCAGAATTTCTGCGCAGTCTCTTCAACCCACTTTCATATATTACTGCGAAAGATGCCAAGCCTTAAAGGAACCAAGGCAAATATTAATAAGCAAGAAGCTCTTTAAATGATAACAAGCCTGTGTCACCGTATTTGTTGCCACTATTTCACAAGTTGCTTAGATGGAGCTTTGCTGTTGCATTGGTTGCAACTTTTTCTTCAGTGTTAAATCCAGCTTGGAGGGATTGTGATGATTTGCAGCATTTGTCATGATTATAAAAGAGGAAATCCCAACTGAAAGCACCAGAGTAGTTGTATACAACAGAGGGCAATGCTCTTCTCAAAGATATTTGTGAATACAGAACCAAGAATATATTGTTTTGCTATGAGGTGATTTCACTGAATGTCAGATATGGTTGGAAGATATCTATTAAAAGTGTTCATTTTCTGCCTCTAGTAAAATCGTTAGGTGACTGTACTAGAGATGTTGGAAAATTCTGGAAATTTTGAAGCTATGGAAAACCCAGGGCTATTTTGGGGCAGGAACGCACAGGAACAGAGTTCCGGCTGGCTCCCAAGTTGACCACGCCCAGCAGGAACTCATTAGCATAATAGGCCACACCCAACAGCAGAAACTCATTAGGGTTGGCTACATTAGGGGTGTGTGGCCTAACATGCAATGGAGTTCCTGCTAAAAAAAAGGCCCTGGGTTTTGACAACAAACAAGGTAAACAGAATAAGAAGCAAAATGTGGGTGTGGTTGGATAACCATACTTCTGGTAACATGGGGGTGCGGCCTAATGTGTTAATGAGCTGTGCTGTCAGGGGTGTGGCCCAATATGCTAATGAGTGTCTGCTTTGGGGTGTTGCCTATTATGCTAATGAGTTCCTGCTGGGCTTTTTCTACAAAAAGAGCCCTGGAATACCCTATGGTTTTGGGGGGGGGGGGTGGGGGTTTTGTTTAGAAAAAAGGGGAGATGTTTGGAAAATATGCAATAATTACTTATAACTTCTAAGCATACTATACCGATTTAACAACATTAACAAACATCACTTATAATTTATTTAGCATATAGAATAGTACTTTTTGGCATATTTATGGAATGTAAAATTATGGATGTCTTTGTTAGCTATAAGAAAAATTGCAAATATACCCAATTAAATCACAAATATGTAGTGCAACCTGGAACATTATATGCTACCTCAGCATATGTATCTTAATTTTTTCCCATCTGAGAAGTAGGAAAAAGTAAAAAAAAATGAATGTAGAAAATAAAACATGTAGTAAACAAAAGAAAGTGTATTATTTGGAAACACTTTCATACAGTCACAGTGGCCGCGTTCAGACCGGCAGTTTGGCCCAGCAGCCAAACGTTTCAGTAGCGTTTCAGTAGTGGATTAAAGGGGCGGGTTCACACAGGCACAGCTGTCCGGTGTCCCCCAGCCGTACTCAAGCTGTCTTGTGCTGCTTCCCTCCCGAGTTTAAAAAGTACCAGGTGAAAGTGGTAGCAAACCGTGTGTAGAGCGGGTTTATTCCAGTTCCCTGACGTGTGAACACAAGCGCCGCTAAGGCGGGAACAACCCGCAGTCATTGATAATAGGCACTGGCTGTTTCTGCGGCAGGCGCCCATGCACCCATGTGCATAGGTGCATTCAGCGGAGCACCGAAACAGCCACTGACAGCCTGCCAGGGGCGAGCCAACAGTGCGAACGCTCCTTTGTGCTTCCTCCACGGTATCCCCCCACTTCATTCACTGCAGTGCGAATGGGAATACCGTGAACAAGCTGTTCCTGGTCTGTTCTGGGTCTTCTTTGCCACGACTCCCTATGCCAGACAAAAAAAAACCCTCACCTGCCAGCAGAAGACAACAATAGGGGAGATGGACAAATCTCCTTGGGGAGCGAGTTCTAGAGTTTTGGCGCCATGACCTTCTCAGGTTGCCACCCATCTAGCCTCGGACAGTGAGGGCACCTGAAGGGTGACCAGAGTGAACAGGTAGGTTCATAAGAAAGAAGGCGGTCGTTAAGGTATGCTGGAACCAAGCTGTAAAAGGTAAAGGTAAAGGTTCCCTTGCTCAAAAGCCCGTCGAATCCGACTCTAGGGTTGCGGTGCTCATTTCCGTTTCCAAGCCGAAGAGCCAGCGCTGTCCGAAGACGTTTCCGTGGTCATGTGGCCGGCATGACTAAACACCAAGGCGCACGGAACTCTGTGACCTTCCCACCGAAGTGGTACCTATTTATCTACTTGCAGTTTCTTGCTTTCGAACGGCTAGGTTGGCAGGAGCTGGAACTAGAGATGGGAGCTCACTCCGTCATGTGGCAACCCAGGTCTCGAACTGCGGAACGACCGACCTTCCACAGCTTGCAATTCAGCGTCTTAACCACTTGAGACACCGCAGCTCCTGTATAGGGTTTTAAGGGTCACTACCAGCACCTTGAATTGATCTCAGAAGCTAATTGGGAGCCGGTGTAGAAGGAACAAGACTGGAATGATAGGGTCCCTCCAACCCCCTACAGTCAACACTCTGACTGCTGCATTCTGTACGTGCTTAGTAAGCTTCTCTCATTTACAGTAGTTTCAGGTGCTGTGGAACCAGATATTTCAGCAACTGTCAGATAATCCAGCACAACAGCTTTAATGGTAGTGGAACAGCCGTTTCCATCACAGCTACTCATTTCTATCCATTTTTGTTTTTGGAGGAATCACATTCAATTTAAGTTATTTTAGATTCAAGCAATGATAGCACTTTATTTCTGTCAACTAGACCTAATAGTAGAAAATAGCCTTAAGATATGTTCAAAAGACCCCAAAGTTTCTTTGGCCCCGGTCACACGGAGAATTTGCCACGCAAAAGACACAAATGTCGGGTGGATTTTCGGGGTGCGATCACACCGCAACATCTGGGAAGCGTAGTGCACCCGTGGCCAACCTGTGGCGTCCCGCCGAAGATGCAGAGGTAAAAAGTACCAAGGAAAGTGCACTAGTATCTGGAAAACGTGCATCACAGGCGGGCGTCTGATCGCGGGAGCGCGAGTATCCCGTGGCATCTGGCACCCATCCACGTCCTGTCGCAAACCGGATGTTTTTCGTAAGCGCTTGTGCACAAACACAAAACTGAAAGCAGTGCTGCTCTGCGGAACTGCACATGCGCACAAACGCAAAACGCTTGTGTGATTGCGCCGCGCCGCTTGTTTGCCACGCTGCAGCATTGCCGTGTGATCGCCATCTAACAGCCGAAGCATGGAGACTCAGGGAACCATGTGATCGGGGTACCGCACTTTATTTTGCTCCGGGGTGAACAGCCACGCCTCCCTCCCCGGCTTTATCTGGCCCATGTGACCGGGGCTTTTGTTGGGATACTCTTTCACATTCACATTCACTTTCTGTGAACTTAGGCAGATCACGAGAGGGAGGGCAGGAAGGGTTGACTCTGTGCTTAGTTCTTGTGGCCCTTTTTTACACACCCAGGGAAATGCTGGTTGCCACTTTGGGGTCCGGAAGTAATCCTGGAGGTTTTTTGTCATGTTCTGGGCATGGAACAGTGGTCACTGTGGGTTGTGGAGGGGGAAGTATTTGTGAATTTCCTTCATTGTGCAGGGGGTCAGACTAGATGATCCTGGAGATCCCTTCCAGCTCTAGGGTTCTAAAGCACAAGACACTCTGATTCTAAGCCTGTGCATCATCTGGGGAGACTTGGAGCAGAAAACATGCTTTTTTGTGTCTCATATCTCTCATATATGATCAGTGCCCTTAAAATACCCTTTCCTAAGGAGCTGTGGTGGCTCAAGTGGTTAAGACGCTGAACTGCAGGCTGTGGAAGGTCAGTAGTTCAGCAGTTCAAGACCCGAGTGTGCCGCATGACGGAGTGAGCTCCCGTCTCTAGTTCCAGCTCCTGCCAACCTAGCAGTTCGAAAGCAAGAAATTGCAAGTAGATAAATAGGTACCACTTCGTTGGGAAGGTAACAGCGTTCCGGGCGCCTTGGTGTTTAGTCATGCCGGCCACATGACCATGGAAACGTCTTCGGACAGCGCTGGCTCTTCGGCTTTGAAACGGAGATGAGCACCGCAACCCTAGACTCGGATTCGACTGACTTTCAAGCAAGGGAAACCTCTACCTTTACCTTTAAGGGGGCAGCACAAGATTTTTTTAATAAAGATCTTCATATTGAATTGTCATTAATTATGCCGTATAATGTGATTTGTTACAATGAGAATATGGACTTTTTTAGAAGTCCCCATAACAGCTGTCTAGACATATTTGTGGAAGAAGTTTGCCAGCAATCTGATGTAGAAGGCAGAACAAAGGCAATGTCCCTTTCGTAGTATTTAATATATGGTATGATAAACAAAGGGCTATTTTGGGGCAGGAACGCACAGGAAAGGAGTTCCATCTGGCTCCCAAGTTGGCCACGCCCAGCAGGAACTCATTAGCATAATAGGCCACGCCCAACAGCAGAAACTCATTAGGATTGGCTACATTAGTGGTGTGTGGCCTAACATGCAAAGGAGTTCCTGCTACAAAAAAAGGCCCTGGGTTTTGACAACAAACAAGGTAAACAGAATAAGAAGCAAAAGGTGGGTGTGGCTGGATGACCACACTTCTGGTAACATGGGGGTGCGGTCTAATTTGCTAATGAGCTGTGCTGTCAGGGGTGTGGCCCAATATGCTAATGAGTTCCTGTTGTTGGGTGTGGCCTATTATGCTAATGAGTTTCTGCTGGGGTTTTTCTACAAAAAGAGCCCTGGACTAAACATAAGCCTCAAAGCTCTTGCGAGGGATGCTTGTGGGTGTGTGCTTCCCACTTTACAGACAAAACACAATAACAAGACAGTGCCTGCACGCTGTGGAATAATGAGGACCTCTTTTCCGCCGTGATGCGTGTCGTGGCCTTCTGAGATGCTGATGTGCTTGTGGGTTCAAGGTTCACTCCCTGAAAATTACCATTTGTCACATTCAATAAGCATCATCAGAGTGCTAGGTGATATAATGCAGCAGAAGTGACATGTCTCCAGTCCAGGGCCCTACAGGCAAGACAAGTTTGAAGGTGGAGGCATGATAACAGACCGGCAGTGGTAAGAGAACAGCGTTCCGAGAAGAACTGTGTAAGACGTGTGCATGGAGAAGAGACAGGGGGATTTTGTTGACATATATGGAGACAAGGGTCCTCAGCACAAGGAGCACCATTGCGTAACCTCTGAAGGCCAGAGGCTGGAGTCAGAGGAGGAAATAAATGAGGGGTGGATGGAATCCGGCACATGAACTTGGAGTCAGGGCCAGTGCCAGGTTTTTTTTGCACACTAGGCGAGAGGCTACCTTCTGCCCCCCCCCCCCCGGTGCGCCCACCAATTTTCAAACAGAAATGCATTTTAGTGTTATACAAATAGATTCCCAAAGCCAAAAATGAATGGTTTTTGTAGGCTTGGGTCATTAAAGATCTCCATTAAAGCATCATATATACTTTTTGTTGTTCAGTTGCACAGTCGAGTCCGACTCTTCGCGACCCCATGGACCAGATCACTCCAGGCCTTCCGGCCTTCCGCCGTCCTCTGAACTTTGCTCAACTTCATGTTCGTTGCATCGATGACACTGTCTAACCATCTCCTCCTTTGCCGTCCCTGTCTTCTTTGACCTTCAATCTTTCCCAGCATCAGGGTCTTCTCCAGTGAGTGCTCCCTTCTCATTGGGTGGCCAAAGTATTTGAGCTTCAGTTTCATTATCTGGCCTTCCAGGGAACAGTCCGGGTTGATTTCTTTTAGGACTGACTGATTTGATCTTCTTGCAGTCCAAGGGACTCTCAAGAGTCTTCTTCAGCACCATAGTTCAAAAGAATCTATTCTTCGGCGCTCGGCCTTCCTTATAGTCCAACTCTCGCAGCCATACATGACTACTGGGAATAACATTGCTTTGAGCATGCAGACTTCTGTATCTCAGTGGTTTCAAAGCATCAGTCCGACTCTTGCATAAAACGATAGCATTCATCAGCTGGCTGTCACCGGGCCTTTGTGTAGCAGTGCATTCATAGAAATTTGGGTGTGAATTTGTATCTGTATTGGCAGATACTCAGCAGGTAATTGTGATTGGGGTAAGCCATTCTGCAAGCCGCTTCAGCCACTGGATCCTAGAGATCCGGCAAACAAAACAAAACCCAGACCTTTCAATAGCAGATCTTGCAAGTCCCTTAAAAGACACATGGTGGAAATATGTACATATACTACATATGAACATGACTGACCTTCCACAGCCTGCAGTTTAATTCCTTTAAATACGGGTCATAGAGTTTACTTACAAGCATTCCACACTAGTCGATCAAAGACCTATGCCAGGAAATTATAGAAGGTCCCATCGATGCACTTCTGTCGCAACGTTTCTGAAGATTATTTCAGACAATCTAGCAAAATAATTCCTTTGCAAAGTTTGTTGTTGTTGTTAATCACTCCCCCCCCCCTGCTAACACCTCCCCCACGGGGGTGTTAAATGCAACATAAGAGGTATACATGAAAACAGGATACCACAGTAAAGGGGGGGGGCTTTGTTATCTTCCTTCATGCAAGCATCTTTCTACATGGCACACGAATCCCAAAAATAATTATATAAAATTGCAGCTGCCTGAGAGTAAGCGGTTTTTTTGGCCCTACAAGACGGAGGAGGAGGAGGTGATGGTGATGGTGGTGGTTCTGGGGTGGTGCTTCGATGCAAACATGGACCCTGCTGGATCCCCGGTGGTACCTACTGACACCCCCCCCCCGAAATCCCCTCCTGGGTGCTACCTGGTTGGGAAGCGGGCCGGTGACATCAGGCACCTGTGATGGGCTGCCGAGTGGCCAGATATTGAACACCAGCTTGGGGAGCACAGGTCCATCTGCCCCTTGCTGTGCCTCCTCTGGGGTGGCCCTGCCAAGGGCGGATGGGCTGCCGGCCAGCTGGCCTCCCTGAGAGGCGGGGCGGAGAAAGGAGGGGGATCCTGGCTGGGCCTTTGGCAGACCGCGGCGGGCTTCGTGCGCCTGGACGGTACTGCTTGTCTTCTTCATGATCCTCCTGAGCCCCCATTTTGTTTTTGGCCACCTTTTTTTTTGTGGAGTTATTGGTACAGGCCGCTTCTGTTTCCTGCCCTGCCCTCCCTCAGCAGCGGAGGTCCAACTCCCAAGCCTGGACTCCATGCCTCTGCCTGCCCTCCCACCCGCCTGCCCTCTCCTGCAGCCTTGCAGAGGTGAAAGAAAAGGAGCAAATTTGGCAATGTGGCAGCAATGTGTGTTTCCTTTCTACCCTGTTCCTTGGGGACGAGGGGAGGAGAGACCGGGGTGATTTAGCGGGGAAAGGGTGCTCCCAGAGTGCTCAGATAGTGCTTGGAGCAGGGCTTTTGATGAGGGGTGGGGAGGGGGTGGGGCGGCAGGCCAGCTTGTCCACTTCTATGGCAGCTCCCTAGGCAACTGCCTAACCTCACCTTATGGAAGCACCGGCCCTGTATAAGGATCAAAACAGAAGTTACCCAGGAGATCTGGGACTGGATCTCCCCAGGGTTTTAAAAGGCTAATCATGGTTTGGGGCTAGGGTTACACATCTCCAAGTGGTGCCTGGAGAATGTGTGGTATTACGACTGGTCCCCAGGTTACAGAGATCATTTCCCTTGGAGAAAATGGCTGCTTTGGAAGGTGGACTCCATGACATCATAGGCAGCTGAGGTCCCTCCCCTCCCCAAACCTTGCCTGCCCAGGCTCCATCCCAAAAATCTCCAGGAGTTTCCCAGTCCAGAACTGGCAACCCTATTTGGAGCCCTGATTTGACTGGGGCCATGGTGCTTTGGAAGGGGAGAGGAAGGATTTAATTTATTTTTTTTTAATCATGCTATTTTATAACTCTGCAATTAAAATACCAAGGAAAGATGGCTTCCAGCAAGAATACAGTCAGCTAAAATGCAATTTAAAATCCAATAAGGTGAAAGCAAAGCAAGTCCAGGAGCAACAGAATAATAAAATAATAAAACTTTATTTAAAATAAAATAACAAGAGCAATAAATCACAGCAACAAAAGCAATAAAAAACAAGTGACAATAAACAATAGTAATCAACTGCAGTGCTGTTGACAAGTTGTTGTTGTTGTTCAGTCGCACAGTCGAGTCCGACTCTTCGCGGCCCCATGGACGAGATCACACCAGGCCTTCCGGTCTCCTGCCATCCTCTGACGTTGGCTCAATTTCATGTTCGTTGCATCTATGACACTGTCTAACCATCTCATCCTTTGCCGTCCCCGTCTTCTTTGACCTTCAATCTTTCCCAGCATCAGGGTCTTCTCCAGTGAGTGCTCCCTTCTCATTTGGTGGCCAAAGTATTTGAGCTTCAGTTTCATTATCTGGCCTTCCAGGGAACAGTCAGGGTTGATTTCTTTGAGGATTGACTGATTTGTTCTTCTTGCAGTCCAAGGGACTCTCAAGAGTCTCCTCCAGCACCATAGTTCAAAAGAATCTATTCTTCGGCGCTCGGCCTTCCTTATAGTCCAACTCTCACAGCCATACATGACTACTGGGAATACCATTGCTTTGACCATGCGGACTTTTGTTGGCAGGGTGATGTCTCTACTTTTTATCATGCTGTTTAGGTTCGCCATCACTTTCCTCCCAAGGAAATCTTTTAATTTCATGGCTGCTGTCACAGTCTGCGGTGATCTGGGATCCCAGGAACGTGAAGTCTGTCACTACTTCCACGACTTCCCCTTCTATTTGCCAAGGAGTGATGGGGCCGGATGCCATGATCTTAGTTTTTTTGATGTTGAGCTTCAAGCCCACTTTTGCGCTCTCCTCTTTTACCCTGAGCAAGAGGCTCTTGAGGTCCTCTTCACTTTCTGCCATCAGAGTGGTATCGTCTGCATATCTGAGGTTGTTGATCTTTTCCCCAGCAATCTTAATTCCCGCTTGTGATTCATCCAGGCCAGCATTTCGCATGATGTACTCTGCATATATATTAAATAAGCAAGGTGACAGTATACATCCTTGTCGTACTCCTTTTCCTATGCTGAAGAGTGTTGTGGAGTTATTGGTACAGGCCGCTTCTGTTTCCTGCCCTGCCCTCCCTCAGCAGCGGAGGTCCAACTCCCAAGCCTGGACTCCATGCCTCTGCCTGCCCTCCCACCCGCCTGCCCTCTCCTGCAGCCTTGCAGAGGTGAAAGAAAAGGAGCAAATTTGGCAATGTGGCAGCAATGTGTGTTTCCTTTCTACCCTGTTCCTTGGGGACGAGGGGAGGAGAGACCGGGGTGATTTAGCGGGGAAAGGGTGCTCCCAGAGTGCTCAGATAGTGCTTGGAGCAGGGCTTTTGATGAGGGGTGGGGAGGGGGTGGGGCGGCAGGCCAGCTTGTCCACTTCTATGGCAGCTCCCTAGGCAACTGCCTAACTTCACCTTATGGAAGCACCGGGCCTATATGAGGATCAAAACAGAAGTTACCCAGGTGATCTGGGACTTGATCTCCCCAGGGTTTTAAAAGACGAATCATGGTTTGGGGCTAGGGTTACACATCTCCAAGTGGTGCCTGGAGAATGTGTGGTATTACGACTGGTCCCCAGGTTACAGAGATCATTTCCCTTGGAGAAAATGGCTGCTTTGGAAGGTGGACTCCATGACATCATAGGCCACTGAGGTCCCTCCCCTCCCCAAACCTTGCCTGCCCAGGCTCCATCCCAAAAATCTCCAGGAGTTTCCCAGTCCAGAACTGGCAACCCTATTTGGAGCCCTGATTTGACTGGGGCCATGGTGCTTTGGAAGGGGAGAGGAAGGATTTAATTTATTTTTTTTTAATCATGCTATTTTATAACTCTGCAATTAAAATACCAAGGAAAGATGGCTTCCAGCAAGAATACAGTCAGCTAAAATGCAATTTAAAATCCAATAAGGTGAAAGCAAAGCAAGTCCAGGAGCAACAGAATAATAAAATAATAAAACTTTATTTAAAATAAAATAACAAGAGCAATAAATCACAGCAACAAAAGCAATAAAAAACAAGTGACAATAAACAATAGTAATCAACTGCAGTGCTGTTGACAAGTTGTTGTTGTTGTTCAGTCGCACAGTCGAGTCCGACTCTTCGCGGCCCCATGGACGAGATCACACCAGGCCTTCCGGTCTCCTGCCATCCTCTGACGTTGGCTCAATTTCATGTTCGTTGCATCTATGACACTGTCTAACCATCTCATCCTTTGCCGTCCCCGTCTTCTTTGACCTTCAATCTTTCCCAGCATCAGGGTCTTCTCCAGTGAGTGCTCCCTTCTCATTTGGTGGCCAAAGTATTTGAGCTTCAGTTTCATTATCTGGCCTTCCAGGGAACAGTCAGGGTTGATTTCTTTTAGGATTGACTGATTTGATGTCCTTGCAGTCCAGGGGACTCTCAAGAGTCTTCTCCAGCACCATAGTTCAAAAGAATCTATTCTTTGGCTCTCGGCCTTCCTTATAGTCCAACTCTCGCAGCCATAGATGACTACTGGGAATACCATTGCTTTGACCATGCGGACTTTTGTTGGCGGGGTGATGTCTCTACTTTTTATCATGCTGTTTAGGTTCGCTGTTGACCAGAACCAACATCAAAACAGGTATTGTGAATTAAAACAAACAAACAAACAGGTTTTTACATGGTGTTGAAAGGTCTACAAATTCAACAGTTGGCCTAGGCTTATGGCAGGGTATCCATAGCTATATCATCGTAATCAAGGAGGCCCTGCTTACCAGCCAGTCACCTTGAGGGGGGGGGGTATATTAGCAGTCTTTTTAAAACCTGTGACAGGAACTGATCACAGATCATGTGACATCATGTCTGTTTACCCTGGGAAATCAAGGACAGTTAAGAGATATGTTATAGTCTGGTGACCAATGTTCCCTCTAAGCTGTCGAGTCTTGTGAGCAAAAATCCTACTTTGTGAGCTGCTGGCATTAAAGTTGTGAGCGGGTGATGTGGCTACTGCATAAATTAGTTTGCTCTGGAGCCCCATCCTTCCTGAGCTGAGACAAAAATGTGTGAGCCAGAGGCTAAAAAACTGTGAGCTAGCTCACACTCACTTAGCTTAGAGGGAACACTGCGTGGGGACACCCCCACCCCCAAATTGGTTAGATTAAGATTGCTCCAGGTGGGGTCTGGAGACCTGGAATTTCAGCAGACCGCCAGACAAGAGGTCAGGTCCACTAGAGAAAATGGCCGCTTCAGAGAGTGGTCGTGTTGACAGATCCCCTCGCTGTCACGGCAGGGGGATTTGGGGAGCATGCCGGGGGTGGGCAGGACATCGCGTGTGACGTCCCCAACACAGCGATGTCCCCCGGAAGTGACGTCATCATGATGCTCTGGGTTTGGAGCAAAAACTCTTGGGGGTTTTTTTGCTTCAAAACCACAGTATGCCCAAAAACCAAAGTGTTGCTGCCAGGGGTCATTTTGTAGAAAAAGAGGTGCAGGAGCTTATTAGCATAAATCATTAGCATAACTTATTTGCATATGCCACACCCCCTGACTTCACCGGAAGTGTGTCAGAAGGCAACACCCACTGCTCAGGCTCCACTGGACTGTTTTGGATTGCTAGCTAGTGGGGGGGGGGGACACATACAGATCTGCCCTCACAGAGG
>NW_015162005.1:320099-327168 GCF_001447785.1 Gekko japonicus | reverse complement strand
GCTTGTACCTGAATACAACTTGGTCTTAAAGGTGCCACTGGACTGTTTTGGGCCGGGGGGGGGCAGGGGGGGAGCCCTGCAACTTACATGGCTGCTTCTTGCTCTGACTGCTGGGAGCAGGGGATGGGGCTTGTTGCATGTGCCCTCCCCCTGGGCTCTTTCCTGTCGGAGCTCCGCTTCTGTGCGCTCCTGCAGGAAATGACCCCTGGTTTCTGCACAATGTTGCTGATGTGATGACAGCACTTCCAGGTGATATCATCGTGCCGGGGACATTGTGCAATGATGTCCATGTTTGGGGGTGGGGTTTCTCTGCCTGCCAGCTGGCCAGCAGTGGGCCAGAGCCCCCCCCAAAAAAAAAACCCCACTGGGACCTGGCAACGCTAGGGAGTTGGTTCTATGGCATTATAACCTGCTGAGCTCCTTCCACTCTCCAAACTACACTGTCTTCAGGCTCTACCCCCCAAAAATCTTCAGGAATTTCCCAACTAGGAGTTAAAGGTAAAGGTAAAGGTTCCCTTGCTCGAAAGCCAGTCGAGTCCGACTCTAGGGTTGTGGTGCTCATCTCCGTTTCAAAGCCAAAGAGCCAGCGCTGTCCGAAGACGTTTCCGTGGTCATGTGGCCGGCATGACTAAACACCAAGGCACACGGAACGCTGTTGCCTTCCCACCGAAGCAGTACCTATTTATCTACTTGTGATTTCTTGCTTTCGAACTGCTAGGTTGGCAGGAGCTGGAACTAGAGACGGGAGCTCACTCCATCATGCGGCACACTCGGGTCTCAAACTGCTGAACTACCGACCTTCCACAGCCTGCAGTTCAGCGTCTTAACCACTTGAGCCACCGCAGCTCCTAACTAGGAGTTAGCAACCCTAAATTAGTTAGACAGTTTCTGTGACTCATTATAAATGAGCTCTTCAGTGTGTGAGTATGGACTTGTATTTTTGCCACACTGTTGCTGTATCACGGCTTGTGATGCTGAACTGTAGCGGCAGTTTCCATTTTAAAGAATCTTAATCGGGCCGTTAATCTCACTGTGGTCAACTTCTCTTACTTTGTACGTGTCCTTGCTGCCTGGCTGCCTTTTGTATGGTCACTGCCCGGCTCAGAGGAAAGAAAACCACCACTAGTTTTGAGCCTACAGACTATAACAGCGGGACGAGGACTCACTTTTGTATATGACTTGCCTCTCAGTAAAATGAAGTTGTGTGTGTTCAATAGCAAAAAGCAGCCATCTTCAAAGTGTTTCCATCTTTCCCCTTATCCTTCTCATCTATATACTAATAGCCAAGATGCCTCCTCTGTGCGGATATCTAAATCTGCACATCGGGGGCACTTGGGGGGCAAAGAGATTTTCCTGCACACTTGGGGCAGTCCCCTGGTGTGCAGAAAAATCTGAAAAGTTGAAAAAAATATACGGGGGATACTTAAATCCCACCAAAAGTAAAAGAGCATTTCCTGCGCATGAGCAGAGAATGCTCTGGCCATTGGGGGGGAGGCTCAGTGGGCCTGGTGGCTGGGAACCACGCGGGCCTCACTGCTGTTGCAGGGGGGGGGAGAAGGATGGGCGGACCCAGCAGCTGGGAGCCGCACGGGCCTTGCCTTTGGTGCCGGGGTGGGTTTGGAGGGCCTTGCCATCCGGGCAGGGAGGGGCGGGGGAGAAGGGGAGAAGGCTCACCTGTGGCTGCTTCCTCCTCCTCCACCACGTGGAGCTCCTTCTCCCCCCCCCCGCGAGTATCGCGGGTCCCCCTTTCTTGTTAATTCTAATCTCATCTCCCCACCCCCAGATTTCCTGTTGAAACTGGATTCTTAGTGAGAGGCAGTAGCTGTTTTTATTAATGTTTTAAATTTTTTCCATAATGATTCTTCCCAATCAAACTGGGTTTTTTTTCTTGATAAACAAAAACTAAAACTTTCCAGCTTGCTACTTTACACAATATTTCTATTATTCATTTGTACATCCTACTTAAAGTCATATTTTGTGTCTTTTTTATGGGCCCCTCCCCCTGGGTGGGATGAGCTTACCTACCACCAGGAGCCCCCTCAGGAGGAGCAGCAGGAGCCACAGCCCCCCCCCCACCAAGTCCCCCATTCCTCCTGCCTTCGCCAAGGTGGGAGAAGTCCAGTGCGGAGGAGGTCCAGGCAGCTATAAGAGCAACAGCGGGGGCTGGGCAGAGGCGCTGAAGTCCGACGGAGCCTGGTACTGGCCCTTTGGAGGGAGGTGGAAGAGGATGGGGCCGAGGCAGCCAATGAGAAAAGGCCCCGGGTGCTGACCCGGCTGTTGCTGGGTAGAAGAGCCCCAGAATACTGCCGGAGTGGCAGAGAGACGGAGAGCAGAAAATCAGTCCAACTCCAGTAGCGTCTAGTTTCTCATGCTGCTCCTTAGACTGGGGGGCACTCCACATCCCAGCCGAGGGTTCACAATGGCTGCATTCCGCCCCCTCCATTTGGATGGAACCCCCTTATGCCAAAGAAGGCCCCCTGGAAACACCCCCAGCAGGACAACGAGGGGACGAACAGAAAGAGGAGCCCGAGTCCCTGCAAGTGTTCCCTCTAAGCTGGGTTAGTGTGAGCTAGCTGACAGGTTTTTAGCCTCCAGCTCATACGTTTCTGTCTTAGCTCAGGAAGGATGGCTCCAGAGCAAACTAATTTATGCAGCAGCTAAATTGCTCGCTCACTACTTTAATGCAAATATTGTTATTTATTGTATTTATTATTTAATATTTCATTATTTAGATGTATGAGTATGGCATGGCAGTACTGCACAGACATATAATGGCAGGCCCCCTGAGAAAAACATTGGCCCCCTGAGCAAAACGTTGTTATGGTAGCTACGGGGCTGCTTCTCCTCCATATCACTTTGACACACTGCCTTTGAGACTTACTTCTTGAGCTCTCTTGAATCTGGCCTTGAAACTTTCAATAACTCACTCCTTTCCCACCCACTCTGCCAATCCCCCTGCTGTTTTCCAGAATAGCCTGATAGGAGTGGAGATAGTCCCTGAATGTGGGAGGGAGATGGGAAGTACCCAACAGAATATGATGCAAGAGGCTCTACTAAACTCTACTGCTCTGCATATTGCTCTCTATATATGGAATGGACAGAATTGTAGTCCACAGGATTTTTACTGTATTGCTATTCATTCAAGAAGGTAACTGAGGCTGCGGTCAGATGGGCAGTTCAATCCACTGTTGGCCCGCCTCTAATTGAGCCAGGTTATTTTTGTGACAGATGGAACGATCAGACGGGTGAAAGTCCGTGGTTTGGGACCCGAAAATTCAAGATTTAAGGTGGTATCTTTTAAGTACAGGTCCGAAGCGCGGCAAAACGGGATGCCCACAGAACAGGGATGTTTCCCAGATGTTTGTGTCTGGACATTACCTTTAAATCCGCCATCTGATTGGGACCAGAGAATCCTGATCAGACTCACCCCTTTTAGCACTCTTCAAAGCACTTTTACCCATCCTTGAGTGATCAGACGGCAGCAGGCAGAGAGTCAGCCTGTTGGCCATTTATTTTTTAAAAAATTGTCCTCACCGCATGCCCAGAAGCACATGAGCATGCTGGGATATGGAGTTCATGGGGCCGTCGGACATTTTTTTTAAAAAGGTTGTCCTCGGAGCATGCCCACAAACACTGATGAGACTGCTGGGATATGGAGTTCATGGGGCTGTCGACCATTTTTTTTAAAGTTTGCGCTCTGAGCAAGTGCACAAGCACTTGCTGAGACTGCTGGGATATGGAATTCACTTCCTTCCTCCCTCTAATCTTTTCAATTTATCCCTTCTGAAGGACAGGGGAAAAAAGCTGAAGAACAGAGGCATCTTTCTTTGAGAGTTTTTAAAAAGAAAACAAAGTTTTGAGCAGCCCCTGTTTGGGGAGGGGGAAGGTAGGTACATATATGCAGTTATGCACACATTGCTTACTAGTAAAAAATGGCGGCTGGAAAACAAGAAACCAGTCAGACCTGCCTGACGGCTTGGGTGCGCAACAGAGTGATCAGACAACAGGAAATCCATTTTGGAACCAGCTCAGACCAAAGAAATACGCAGCGGGGGGGGGGCAGGACTCAGACGACTGGGACACGATCAAAAAATTTGCTCTCTGATTGTGCACTTTAAATCTGTAAGGGAACAGCAATGGCAATGGATCAAACTGCACGTCTGATCACAGCTTGAGATGACCTTACCCACTGGCTTAAATTGAAACGATATTTAACCTGTGGCCAATGCTAGATTTTCTCTGTAAGATATATGAAAGAATATTAAGACAATGTGAACTTTCCTGAGACTCCACGTATGTGAGATCAGTGACAGACCTTTCAAGTGATTGGCGCTTCTAGCCTTAGAATTTCTCGTTTTAGATTTCGCAAGTTAAGTAATTTCTTTTTTTTCCCCTCTCTTTTCGTTTTTGCACTGCATGTTTGTTGGCAGTCTAGAATCTGTTTTTGTGAGGTTCAGCTCTGTGAAGAGCTAAGAGCTATAATTACTGCAAGCATGACCACCCTGATTCAAATACAAGCAAGACACTGCTAAAGTCTTACGTTCCCATGCATTTAGCGTCAGCATACAGAGAACCTGAGGGGTGCCACTGTGGTTTCATTGCTGCAGACACGGGAAAAGTGAATTCCTCTTGTGTGTGCTTGGGTTGTCTTTAGGCATATGGCCATCAGCCATGGTTCATAAAACAGTAGCAAAAGTTGCAAAGGCATAACCGTTTGAGATGGAAAATGCAATTAGATAGTTTAGTCTACCCCCTTGTCTATTCAATGTGTTTTCCTTAGGAATCAGAGCATGAGGCGAAGGGCCAACCTCATTGACTTGGCAGAGCAACGGAAGCCTGTGCCGTCGTAATAGCGCATTAGAAATTAAACTGACATAGTGGGGATCCTTAACAGGCCACAGCAAAGTCAGTTCATGGCATCCCCTAAAGCCAGAGGAGGGCTGAAAGCAAAGCGGAAAGGTATGCTAAGCACTAGCAAATCAGCAAACCAGACGGAGGGAGCAACAACCGTATGGCAGCACACAAGCCATTTAGAAATGGTTGTGAGCAGGGGTCATTTCCTAGAAAAAGAGGTGCAGGAGCTCATTAGCATAACTCGTTTGCATATGCCACACCCCCTGACATCACCGGACGTGTGTCAGAAGGCAACACCCACCACTCAGGCGCCACTGGACTCTTTTGGATTGCTAGCGATTGGGGGGGGGACGTGCAGATCTGTCCTCACAGAGGAGGGAGAGCTTGTACCTGAATAAAACTTGGTCTTAAAGGTGCCACTGGACTGTTTTGGATTGCTAGCTATGGGGTGGGGGAACGCAAATCTGCCCTCACAGAGGAGGGAGAGCTTATACCTGAAGGCAAAGAGGTGCACTGTCTTGGGCACAGTACATCATGGGACAAGATTCCTCCATGCCCCTGAGGTCTGGCTGCACAGGTATGAGGCTTGGGGGTCATGCCAGGGAAGCCCACCAAGGCAACACTGTACAGTGGTCAAAGGAGCTGAGCCCCTCCCCCAGCCTCCATCCCTCATTGCCACCTCTAGAATCGTAGTGGTGGCAGAGAGGACGGCAGCAACCCACTGCAGCTGTACAGTGGTTAGGGAGCACTGGGGAGGGGACCAGCGTGGTCGAGTGGTTAAGAGCCAAGGGTTTGATTCCCTACTCCTCTACATGAAGCCAGCTGGCTGACCATGGGCCAGTCACAGTTCTCTCAGAACTCTCTCAGCCCCAGCTACCTCACGAGGTGTTTGTTGTGGGGAAAGGAAGGCAATCATGAGCCGCTTGAAGACTCCTTAGGGTAGAGAAAAGCGGGCTATAAAAACCCACTCTCCTCCTCCTCCTCCTCCTCCTCACAGTGCAGGGTCCAGGGCAGTTGCCCCAGGTACCCCCATAGCTAAGAATGCTTCTGCCTTTGTTAGAATGCAGGGATGGGGCTTTCATCACCATGATGCCATCCCAGGATTCCTTGCGGGTTCCAGCACGTTCCTTACCTCCTTCAAAATAACAGGCTTGCTGTTCTGGGTGCCACCTTATGTCTGTAAAGTGTAAAGATTAGAATCATGTGTTGATGTTTGGCAAGTCTGAATTTTTTTTACCTGAGTTTTCATGTAAAAGGTAAAGGTCTCCCTTGCTCGTAAGCCAGTCGAATCCAACTCTAGGGTTGCAGTGCTCATCTCCGTTTCCAAGCCGAAGAGCCAGCGCTGTCTGAAGACGTTTCCGTGGTCATGTGGCCGGCATGACTAAACACCCAAGGTTCACAGAACACTGTTACCCCCACCGAAGTGATCCTTATTTATCTACGTGCAATTTCTTGCTTTCAAACTGCTAGGTTGGCAGGAGCTGGGGCCAGAGACGGGAGCTCACTCCATCATGCGGCACACTCGGGTCTCGAACCGCTGAACTACTGACCTTCCAAGCCTGCAGTTCAGCGTCTTAACCACTTGAGCCACCGCAGCTCCTAGAAAGACAGTAGGACATTTCAGTACTGTCTTTGTGTACAGTCAGCATGCTATTACTTCGAACAGACTGAGTAACCAGGGTTACCAGCCTCCAGGTGGTTCCAGCCACTCAACCAAGGTTGCACTCCACCAATGTTCACTGTGAAAAATTGATTCAAGTCCAATTACAGCCCACAAATGTGCTTAATCTTCTTTTTGTTTCTTTATTTTACGTCATGCAGTGCTGCTGCTGCTGCTTCCAACAATTGTCATGCGACTCCAGATTTCCCAGGTAAACAATCTGTTTCCCTCAATGCTTCGTCAGGACGCTTAATACTTGAAGCCCATGCTCTACATCTCCTCAGGGGTCATTTAGTAGAAAAAGAGCTAGGGGAACTCATTAGCATAACTCATTAGCATATGCCACACCCCCTGACATCAGGGGCCCGGCGGCGGACCTGCAAGGCCAGCGGGAGTGCGAGGAAGCCCCGCCAAGGCCCTCCCTGGCCCCAGGCAGGCAGGGGTGGGGAGAGGCGGGGAGGAAGCAACTTACCCTCCCTCTTCTCCTGCCTCCTCCTGGCTGAATGAGGGCTGGAAGCGGGGCGGCCGGAAGGAGGGGGCGGGGCTTCGTCATGT
>NW_015162005.1:271734-319735 GCF_001447785.1 Gekko japonicus | reverse complement strand
CCTGCGCATGGCAATTGTTGGAAGCAGCAGCACTGCGTGACATGAAATAAAGAAACAAAAAGGAGAAGAAGCAAATTTATGGACTTGAATCAATTTTTCACAGTGAACATTGGTGAGTTGCCAGCCTCCAGGTGGTGGCTGGAGATCTTCTGCTATGACAACTGATCTCCAGGCGACAGAGATCAGTTCACCTGGAGAAAATGGCCGCTTTGGAAGTTGGACTCTATGGCACTATGCCCCAAAACCCGCCCTCTTCAGGCTCCACCCCCCCCCAAATCTCCAGGTATTTCATAACTCAGAGCTGGCAACCCTATGAGTAACTGCATTAGAAATCTATCCTTTTTAATATACTTTTGCTTCTTTCCTTTGTTCCTGTCCCTTACACTCAAATGCTTCAGCTTTCCGACATGAGGGAGAAATTGAAACGTTTTAATTTTTTAATGACTCACCGTATTGAGGAGAGAGATCGCTCTTAATAAAACGTCATTTGTGTATCAAAGACGCTGAAAGGATTCCTAATGGGAGCGAGACAATCATTTTCATAGTAACGGGGGCTTTAATTCCCAATCTGAGATGTTCTAGGGGGCCTTCATCTCCTTTTTTGCTGTATGCTGGCTGGTATCTCATTTCCAGGACTTATTTTTGCTTGTATCAGCACAGCTGTAATTTGCACCCGCTGCTGTGCTAGGCCATTAATCACTGCAGATGGTTACTTGCTCTAAGTTACTGTGTGCATTCTCAATGTGCTACCCCGGGCTCTTCCTGTCGTAACCCAGCTTGCAGTCACGCAGCATAATGAATGCACCTCTCCCTGCCCATCCACGAGGTTTTCCTTGCCGATTTGCTTCCCTGTCTCAGTGATTTGCTAACTGGCTTAAGAGCACTCTGTGCCAAAGACTCTTCTGCCTGATTGGTTGGCAGTGATGTCATGCGCAATCTATTAGAATAATTTGTCTTGCTCAATAAATGATGTGACCAGGTTTTCATCTTGGGCTTGATGTCACATCCTAATGTGCTCTCTGTTCACGGAGGCAGAAATGACAGCTGGACTAGGTTCTTCAGCCCATCCTGTTGGTTTCAGGCAGCATTGCTTCCCATTGTACTTAAAGACATGAAAATTGCCTTATTGGAACAGAGCTAGGGCTGCCAAGTCCCCCTGGAGGGTGGAAATCCCCCTGCCCCGGAGGCCCGTTCCCTGATGCCGGGGAATCAGGCCCTGGGGGGAACCCCGCACCAGCGTGCACGTCACAGGGAAGTGACGTTATGATGCCGGGCACACTGGGGGCGGGGCCACGGCCATACAATGGAAAACTCTATGCCACCCCGGAGTCCCCCGCCGGCAAGGTAAGTTGGACTTGGCAACCCTAAACAGAGCAAAAGTCAGTCTGGTCTGGCATTCTGTAGTGGGCAGACTGGTGCCCTTGGGAAACTCATGGGCAGGGCCTGAAGGCAACACACATACACACACCGTTGTTTGTCCCAACCTCTGATACTTAGAGGTACATTGTCACTTAAGAAGGAGGTTCCAAGAAATTACTGTTATTTTGATACAAACACATAGTAAGAATGCTGACTTTCCATCTTACATGTTAATTTAATAAGAGCTTGCTACTGAAATATGAAGAAGATACAAGGACTGGAAAGAGTAAAAACAAAAAGTACATTTGTACGGTTAATTCTACAATCAGAAACAGGAGTTGGTCTCCTCAGATGTGGCTTTTGGCATACGGTGCTTAAAAAAATATAAAATCCCAGTAAGCTCTGCTACTTCTTAAAATGCAATGGACCATTAAAAATTGATATGAGCCAGCTGTAGCAGTGCAAGGATTGCCACTGATGTTTGGTGTCATTTCAAAAGAACACAGAATATAGAGGGTGTGAAGCATGACAGGCGGTGAATGAGCAGCAGATCGAGAAACAAAAATGAAGCAAAAGGCAAGGGAAAGAAAGGTAGTAGTAGAAGAAGAAGAGATTGGATTTATACCCCGCCCTTCACTACCCAAGGGAGTCTCAGAGCGGCTTACCAACTCCTTTCCCTTCCCCTCCCCACAACAGACACCCTGTGAGGTGGGTGGGGCTGAGAGAACTCTGACACAGACTGCTCTTTTTCAAGAACAGCTGTGCCAGAGCTTATGACTGACCCAAGGTCACATCAGCAGGTGCAAGCGGAAGAGTGGGGAATCAAACCCAGCTCTCCCAGATTAGAGTCCGCACACTTAACCACTACACCAAACTGTCTCTCTAGAAGGGACCAGGCACCAAAATAGAGGAACGAAAGAAGCAACACATGTAGAGCATCCTAGGAAACCATTTTAAAAGTCTGCCTACCATGTTGGAATCAGCATGAAAACCTCTTCGGCTTCTGGCATGGGTGGCTGTCCCTTAGCCAAACTAGGGTCCTGTCCACATGCAGAATTAGCCACGCAAGACGCACGACTGCCGGGCGGATTTTAAGAGCGCGATCATACAGGAACATCTGGCAAGCATCCCACACCCGTCGGCAACCCGTCGCACCCCGCCAAACAAGCAGGGTTAAAAAATACCTGGGAAAGTGCAGTATCAAACAGGTTTGCGATGGGCCACAGACGGAGTGTCCCGTGTGATCGCTCCAGCGCACTCCGATTGCGTCACTGATCCCTCGATGAAGTGCGCCAGCAACACGCGGTGAAGGAAAAAACCCTGCTTCGCCCACCATTGCATCTGATCACACATTGGCGGGTTAAATCACTGCAACACAAGTAGCCTTGCTCCCCCCCCCCATGTTTTCCGGCGCATGTGGCCGGGACCTAGATGAACCTTCAGATTTCTTCGGGACACAGGAAGCATGAAGAGAGAATAACTTCACCAAGGTTCCTGGGGCATATTGTTCACACAGGGCTGCCCCACCCAATCTGCCCAAAGGAGCAAAACTCTTTGGCTGATTTCGCACTAGAGCTGCCTCGATATTGCGCCGCCGTTTGCCCCGACACTATTGGTCAATTTCACACCCGAAGCTGCGGGGCTGCATTTGACCTGTGGCTTTGCCCGATTTCCTCCGCAGTTTCGTGATCCTCAAAAAACAGGATCATGAAACTGCGGGGGAAATCGGGCGAAGCCGCGAGTCAAAGTGCAGCCCCGCAGCTTCAGATGTGAAATTGACCAATAGTGTCGGGGCAAATGGCGGCGCAACCTCGAGGCACCTCTAGTGCGAAATCAGCCTTTGAGTTGGCCTTGTAGTGATGACAGAGCTAAATAAAATGTTGGGACTGACTAGGACATACATGCTGAGAGACACAATACGGATATTTGGGAACACAAAGGGTTAAAGGATGACAATTCAAGTAAATGATTATTATATTCAAAACAAAGGCTTCAGATTGATGCTTAGGCAGAATTCACCAACCACAGTAACCCACAATGTAAGCCCCCAAAGCCCTAATGCTCCTTTCCACACATTTGGAATCTCTTCTTGAGGGCCAGTTTGGTGTAGTGGTTAGGTGCGCGGAGTCTAATCTGGGAGAACCGGGTTTGATTCCCCACTCCTTCACTTGCACCTGCTGGATGACCTTGGGCAAACCATAGTTCTGGCACAGCTGTTCTTGAAAAAGGGCAGTTTCTGTCAGAGCTCTCTCAGTCCCACATACAGAGTGTCTGTTGTGGGGAGGGGAAGGGAAAGGAGTTTGTAAGCCGCTCTGAGACTCCTTCGGGTAGTGAAGGGCGGGGTATAAATCCAATCTCTTCTTCTTTTACCTCACAGAGTGTCTGTTGTGGGGAGGGGAAGGGAAAGGAGTTTGTAAGCCGCTCTGAGACTCCTTCGGGTAGTGAAGGGCGGGGTATAAATCCAATCTCTTCTTCTTCTCTTCTTGTTGGTTTATTTGCCACAGTTCTCCTGCCGCCCCCTTTTAAGTTGTATATTTCTTAGCCCACACCAAAACATACCTACCAAACAAGGGGGATCTTTGCCTTACTAGTTAAAAACCAGACGGCCATGCAACGTTGGGTATCCAGTCCATGCTAACCAGTCTATATGGTATAGAATTGCATTTCCTTGACACACACAGGAATGCAGCCATTAAAATGTCCTGATATAAATGTAGGGAATGGTCTGGAGATTTTTTTTAAAAAGGTAAAGGTTCCCTTGCTCGAAATCCAGTCGAATCCGACTCTAGGGTTGCAGTGCTCATCTCCATTTCAAAGCCGAAGAGTCAGCGCTGTCTGAAGACTTTTCTGTGGTCAAGTGGCCAGCATGACTAAACACCAAGGCGCACGGAACGCTGTTACCTTCCCACCGAAGCGGTCCCTATTTATCTACTTGCAATTTCTTGCTTTCGAACTGCTAGGTTGGCAGGAGCTGGAACTAGAAATGGGAGCTCACTCCATCATGCGGCACCCGGGTCTCGAACTGCTGAACTACCGACCTTCCACAGCCTGCAGTTCAGTGTCTTAACCACTTGAGCCACGGCAGCTCCTGGTCTGGAGATATCCAGGGTTAATTAAAGCTGAGCGATGAGAATGTGGGAAGTTGTTATGGGAGATGCTGAAAGTAAGGGAAAGGATTATGTGGAATCATTAGAACTATGGGAGAAATAGGCCATTGACAGGGAACTGAACCAGTCCCATCTGCTTCTGGCTGCTGTTAGAGCACAACTGACCCTGCAGCTCTGGCACTCCTGAAATAGAGACAGAGCCTTAAGCATATTTGTCTCCACTTCTGCATTGGCACAACATGACTCTTTCAACAAGCTGGCAGGCTTGTTGCTGAGAAATGTGAGAGATAACATAACAACGGGGTATGATTGCAAAGACTGGTTCCTTTTTATAAGTGGCACGCCTGTCATGCCTTTGCTGTGGGGCTTACAGGTGTCTTCCCTCCTGGAAACATTTTCATTCTTAGGGTCCTTGTGTGTTAATGTCCCCGATTCCTTTGAAATGGAACGTTGGGGGAGAGTTTTACAGATACTGTGGACCGCCAAAAAGACAAAGAAGTGGGTTCCAGATCGTATCAAGACTGAACACTCTCTAGAACCTAAAATGACTAAACTGAGACTATTGTATTTTAGTCACATTATGAGTAGACAAGGGCTGTGACCACACAAGTAGTTTGGCCCGACGACGCCACCCTTCCCCTCCGGATCAAATGGGCGCAGTCACACAGCCACATCTGTCAGGCGTTCCCTTGGCATACTCGTCCCATCATAGGACTACTTGGAGCTGGGTTAAAAAGGCACCACATCACAAGTGGGTTTTTTGTTCCCTACATTCATTGTGCATGGCTAGATGTCTGAATGCGGGGAAGCGCATGCAGAATGGATTTGGCAGTCGGAACCTGCAGATCCGTTCCCGCCACTGGGTGGGTTTGTGAATTTTTGCCTATGTGCGCATGGGCACTTATGCGCATGCATGAGCACACCTATGTGCAGTTATTTTGAAAAAAACTTCGGCAGTGTGCTCCTTGGCTGAGGTGCTGCAGGAATGTGGATGCTTGACCACGGAATGTCTGCGTAGGTAACCCACAGCAGGGTGTGCTGTCGGCATGATATGCCCCATAACACTTTAAACTGGTACAATTAGAGGTGGCACCAGGTTTGATTCCCCACTCCTCCACTTGCAGCTGTTGGATGACCTTGGGCAAGTGACCTTGGGCAAGGCGTAGCTCTGATAAGAGCTGTCCTTGAAAAAGAGCAGTTTCTGTCAAGAGCTCTCTCAGCCCCACCTACCTCACAGGGGTGGGGAAGAGAAAAGAGTTTGTAAGCCGCTCTGAGAGAAGGGCGGGGTATAAATCCCATCTCTTCTTCTTCTTCTTCTTCTTCTTCTTCTTCTTCTTCTTCTTCTTCTTCTTCTTCTTCTCTTCATATCCTGCCAAGGCGCCAGTGTGACCACAGCCAAAGAGTCACTGAAAAGACAATAACGCTTAGGAAACCTGAAGGCAGCAAGAAAAGAGGAAGTCTCAACCTGAGATGGGTTGACTCAATCCAGGAAGTCATGGCCCTCAGTTTGCAAGACCTGAGCAAGGCTGTTAACTACATTTTGGAGGACTTTAATTCATTCATGTCACCATAAGATGGAAATGACTTTATGACACTCAAGGCTTTGTTTTTTAGAAATAGCCCAGCGGGAACTCATTGGCATAATAGGCCACACCCAACAGCAGGAACTCATTAGCATATTAGGCCACACCCCTGACAGCACAGCTCATTAGCGTATTAGGCCACACACCCCGTGTTACCAGAAGTGTGGTTATCCAGCTACACCCACCTTTTGCTTCTTATTCTGTTTACCTTGTTTGTTGTCAAAATCCAGGGCCTTTTTTGGTAGCAGGAACTCCTTTGCATGTTAGGCCACACACCCCTAATGCAGCCAATCCTAGTGAGTTTCTGCTGTTGGGTGTGGCCTATTATGCTAATGAGCTCCTGCTGGGTGTGGCCAACTCCGGAGCCAGCCGGAACTCCGTTCCTGTGCGTTCCTGCCCAAAAATAGCCCTGATTAACTCACACACACATACACACACACACACACACACACACATATGTCTCCCTTCCTTGAGCTATCCGCTATGCACAGTCCTACTTTATACCCATTATTCAGAATGGGCACAGCTTACAAGCAATAACTAGAGATCCCGAACAAAACATTAATAATTTCCAGAACCAGTGTGAGACTTCGCCCTATTTCCTAAGAATTCCAGCTGTGATTTTAATAATTTAACAATTGGTGATTTTTTAAAAAAAAAACAAATGTAGAGTATTAATATGTCAGGAAGAAAAAAGAAGAAGAAGGTCTCTTTTCCCATCTAGGTCATAAGTCTCTCCATTGCAGTTGGAAGCAGCAACAAAGTATTCTCCAAACTCATTTGCACAATCTCTCCTGATGGCACTTGGGTTCAGGATAATATTCTCTAGGCTTCTGCATCTCTCAGCTACTCTGTTTCACTGTAGGGCTCATAATCTGCTTAGTTGACTAGTTGCTGTTTTCTAACAGTATACTCCTAGAGGTAAAAGAGAGTGAGAAGAGATAATTGGTTTCCCATTTTTGCAAATTGCAAAGTGAACAGTTTCTTGTTTTTTTTTCTGCCCACCCTGAAAAGGAGTAAGACAAAGTTCTGTGCATTAACCATTCAAAATATATCAGTTCTACTGAGGCATTTAAAAAAAAGTAATTGTTATCCTGAGATGCCTTGAAGCTTGGATTTGTTTACTCAGTTAAGTGCTAAATCCCATGGGTGAAGTGAGAAAAGAGCTCCTGCAACACCGGGAAGCCTTCCTTTGCCTCTGGTTCACCTTGGGTAATAAGATCATAGTCGTCTGTGCAGGTTAGGTAGGAATTTATCACCAAAGAAAATGTTAGGCGGAGGAGGAGCATTCCAGTATGTGGAACTGAGTGGATGTCACAACTGATTGCACGTCTCCCTTCAAGAAGCAAGATATATCTCACAAAGCTGAATAGATGAACCAAAAGTGAAGCTGTTGATTAATTAAAAGCAGGGGTCGTTTCATAGAAAAGGAGCTAGGGGAACTCATTAGCATAACTCATTAGCATATGCCACACCCCCTGACATCACCGGACGTGTGTCATAAGGCCACACCCCCCGCCCCCAATGGTCCCGGCTGCTGCCGCCGGCCTTGCAGCTCCACTGCCGAGCCCCACGAGGGGCCCGGCGGTGGACCTGCAAGGCCAGCGGGAGGGCGAGGAAGCCCCGCGAAGACCCTCCCTTGCCCCAGGCAGGCAGGGGTGGGGAGAGGCGGGGAGGAAGCAACTTACCCTCCCTCTTCTCCTGCCTCCTCCTGGCTGATTGAGGGCCGGAAGCGGGGCGGCCGGAAGCAGGGGGCGGGGCTTCGTCATGTGCCCCGCCCCCGTACCTCACCCGGGGGAACTGCGATCCCCCGAGATCCCCCCCGAAATGACCTCTGATTAAAAGAATCAAAAACCTCAGCATTCCCAGCAGAGTAAAAAGGGTGTTCACTTTCTTCATGTGCTTCTGTGGATCTCTGTTCCAGGAACACCTGTTTTTGTCTTGGGGGGGGGAGGGGAAATGGTTTCCTCATGTGATCAATGGACCTCTGGACATGAAAGAAACTGTGTTTGTTGCTATAAATAATACAAAGGCTACTGAATCAACATAAGAACAACTTCATACAAGGTTTGCTTCCCATAATTAGAAAATACACCTTTAGATATTTATTAGCTATTTTGACATATTTATAGCTTGACAACTGTTGACCTTATAACCTTACCTTGTTATTTTTAACTTTGCATACCTTAAACATCGTCGTAAGGTAAAGGTAAAGGTTTCCCTTGCTCGAAAGCTAGTCGAATCCAACTCTAGGGGGCAGTGCTCATCTCCGTTTCCAAGCCAAAGAGCCAGCGCTGTCCTAAGACGTCTCCGTGGTCATGTGGCCGGCATGACTAAACAATAAGGCGCACAGAACGCTGTTGCCTTCCCTCTGAAGCAGTACCTATTTATCTACTTGCAGTTTCTCGCTTTCAAACTGCTAGGTTGGCAGGAGCTGGGGCCAGAAACGAGAGCTCACTCCGTCACGCAGCACTCGGGTCTCGAACTGCCGAACTACAGACCTTCCGGTCTGCAGCTCAGCGTCTTAACCCCTGAGCCACTGCAGCCCCAAAACATCATCATGTTACATGTTAATTCCCCTGTCTATAAGTCTGAACCTTACCTTCCATTTCAAAGTATTTGAAAAAGTGTTCATGCACACGAAAGCTTATACCTTGAATAAACCTTTGTTGGTCTTAAAGGTGCCCCACTGGACTCTAAATTTGTTCTACTGCTTCAGACCAACATGGCTGACCAACTGGATCTATCTTCATACAAGGCAATTTTCTTAAACTGATAAGATTTCTGCATAGGGAAAGCATATGGGCACTGTAATGTGTGCCATGCATTTTATGTATCCTGAAAGTGGTATCCCTGTAATGACATTCCATGTAGCCCACCAGGATGTAGACTTGCTTCCCTTCTTTAGTTCCTGGGTCAGTATCCTGTAGACTCTTACTGCCTCTCCATATCCCCATGCCCGCCTACCTAAGGCAACTTTTTGTAGTGTTTAGTTTTCAGTGTTGAGTTTAGTTTAGTTTTGGTTGCCAACCTAGCAGTTCGAAAGCAAGAAATTGCAGGTAGATAAATAGGTACCACTTCGGTGGGAAGGTAACAGCGTTCCATGCGCCTTGGTGTTTAGTCATGCCGGCAACATGACCACGGAAACGTCTTCGGACAGCGCTGGCTCTTCGGCTTTGAAACGGAGATGAGCACCGCAACCCTAGAGTCGGATTCGACTGGCTTTCGAGCAAGGGAACCTTTACTTTACCTTTACCTTAGTTTAGTTACAAAAAGTAAACTTTTTGTAGTGATTAGTTTATAAAAAGAGACAACCTAGATGCATGGGGATCTAATGCACTGATTTACATTATCTCATCATTGAAGGATAAATGACACATCATGCACATCCAGCACTGACGCTCTATAGAACATGAGAGCATCACGTGCATGTAGGCAAAGGCTGAACTGTATGTACAAAAATCTAGGAGGAGTCAAGGAAGTGATAGTAGAGAGAGAAAAAACAGAAAAGCGGGGCATCCAGAAAGAAAATTAATGTTTGAAGTGATAATTTATTTCTTGTAATTCTAGTCTTGCTGTTTGGTCATTGAGGGCCAAACCAGACATGGATGGTGGTAGCTCCATATTTTTTTTAACATGGAACTGCCTCAGTCATATTGAAGGAGGGAATGAGGTCTGGTCTTAAAAGCAAAAGAGGTAAATAGTTGAGGGATGCAGAATCTTTCCTCGTCCCCTCACAGCTTTTCTCCTCAAACTCACTTCTCCTCAGCTAAGGTCTGATGCCTGGAATGTTTTTGGCTGGGTGGAAAAAAAAAAACACTTAAGGAGGAAGGATGGTGGAGATACATGCAAGGGGGGGTTCAGCACCATTCTACCACATGACGTTTTTTGATATTAGAATCTGACACATACCCCAGTTCCTCAGCTGTGTTTCCTAGACAGTTCCGTGTTTAAATTACTGCCATCATGTTTACTTTGACCCTAATTGCACGAAAAGATTGGACCGCTTGTAACTCATCCCAAGCTTTTAGAATAGGGTGGGATACGAGTCTCACAGATCTCCCAGAAGCAGGGGTCATTTCCTGCAGGAGCACACAGGAGCGGAACTCTGGCAGTAAAGACCCTAGGGGGCGGGCACAGGCAACAAGCCCCACCCCCTGCTCCCAGCAGCCCTCAGTCAGAGCAAGAAGCAGCCAGGTAAGCTGCAGAGTCCCCCCCAGCCCCCTGGTCCAAAACAGTCCAGTGGCCCCATTAAGACCATGTTTTATTCAGGTACAAGCTCTCCCTCCTCTGCGAGGACAGATCTGCAAGTTCCCCACCCCCAATAGCTAGCTATCCAAAACAGTCCAGTGGAGCCTGAGCGGTGGGTGTTGCTTTTTGACACACTTCCGGTGATGTCAGGGGGTGTGGCATATGCAAATAAGTTATGGTAATGAGCCCCTGCACCTCTTTTTCTACGAAATGACCCCTGCCCAGAATTACATCAGGCATTGGCTGGCAACTGGCAGGAGTTGAGGGGTCATGCACATGGGGGGGTACCATTGGTTGATGGGGTTATATTACTTCCAATCAATTTTGAGCATGAACCAACCATGGCAACCCACCCAGCTGCCATGCTAAATTGTATCGCTTCACATGGAAGGCATCTTGCAGAGTGAAACATGTGGACATCAGTGGGCAGGGCAATGGGGGTAGTTCCGTTCTATTCTGCTATGGTCAGGCCTCACCTGGAGTCCTGTGTCCAGTTTTGGGCACCACATTCTAGGAACGATGTTGACAAGCTTGAGCGTGTCCAGAAGAGGGCAACCAGGATGGTGAGAGGGTTGGAATCCAAGTCTTATGAGGAAAGGCTGAAAGAGTTGGGTATGTTTAGCCTGGGAAAGAGAAGGCTTAGAGGGGACATGATTGCAGTCTTTAAGTATCTGAAGGGCTGTCATGTAGAAGATGGAGCAGATCTATTCTCTCTTGCTCCGGATTGCAAGACTAGATCTAATGGGTGGAAATTACAAGGGAGTCGTTACCGGCTAAATATCAGGAGAAGCTTCCTAACTGTAAGAGTGGTTGAGCAGTGGAACAGTCTGCCTCGGGAAGTGGTGGATGCTCCTTCGCTGGATGTTTTCAAGCGGAGGCTGGATGACCATCTTTCGGGTATGTTGTAGGGCCATCTTTTGGCTATCCTCCTGCAGAGTGCAGGGGGTTGAACTAGATGACCTGCAAGGTCCCTTCCAACTCTAACATTCTATGATTCTATGACATCATTTCAGTCTGCTTTCATGTATTGTATATGCTTTGGAACATCTGCACAACCCTGTCCTTTTCTTTTCCTGGTTTATATGCCATCATTTTATAATTAAGTGGTGCCTGTTTCATGCAGTGAATAAAATCTTAATTGGAATTGGAAAGGGAACCCAAAACTCTTGAGGTCTGATTAGTGGGTCATGGTTCCTGAATGTATCTGTGGTGGCATTTGCACATTGAGTCTGAGCATGGAGGAGCAAATATATTTTCTCTTTTTTTCATGAATAGAAGGGAGAAATAGCTGCTTCATGGATTTCTTGGAATTTTGCAAGTATTAATTTAGAGGCCTGACTGAGCATAGCAAAGGCAATGAACAGCCTTCTTTCAGCAAAAATCAATGGGAAACCCTTTTCTTTGCTGGGCAAATGTACTTCTTCAACTTCAGAGAAAGTGGAGGGGGGGGAGAAAACAGGATTCTGTAAGGCAGAAATCCCAATTTGTCAATGTCACTTCTGTTTCTGTGTTTCTCCTCCCTGCCATTGTGATGAGGCAGTTCTAAGCAGGAGATGTTACTTTCTTCGGTTATTTGGAGGAAGGAAAACAGAGTGATGTTACCCTCATTTAGGTTTCAACTGGTATTCTGATTACAAACCTCATCTAGAAGGCTTGTTGTTTTCCTTTGGCAATTTTTATTGTTCCGATTAAAAAAATGCACTAACACATTTAGTTGGACTGCTCATTAAGTATAGGGTTCTTCTTTATGATGCTTACCCTAACTACCTATATGACTGCCATGAATAAAGTGCATTAGTTGCTGTAGATTTTCCGGGATGTGTGCCCATGGTCTTGGCATTGTAGAACCTGACGTTTCGCCAGTAACTGTGACTGGCATCCTCAGAGGTATAAACACAGAAAGATGGAATACTCTCTGTGTCAAGGTGAGAAGAAAATGGTAGACAGTAAATTTATATCTACTCCAGAAGGTGGGTGGGGCTGAGTCATTGTCTTGTAGGATTTCCCCAGGCTATGAACATGCTAATGGAGGAGCTTTCCTGAGGAGGTTCTTTTGTTTCCTGAGGAGGTTTCCTGCTTCCTGAGGAGGTTGTTGAAATTCTAATCTTATCTGTAGTGCTATTGTCTGATGTAAAGTCTTTTGTGTTTTTCAGGACAGGAAGCCATGTCCTATTTATTTTTAAACTCTCTTCTTTCCTGTTGAAATTATGTTTGTATTTGTGAATTTCAATGGCTTCCCTGTGTAATCTGACATGGTAATTGAAAGCGTTGTCCAACCTTTCAGGGTCTTGGAACAAAATACTGTGTCCTGTTTGAGTTAGGCTATAACAGGATAATAGAGCACGTTAAATATTGTTATGGATTTTATTATGGATATGTAATACTGTTTTGGAGCTGCAGTGGCTCAAGTGGTTAAGACGCTGAACTGCAGGCTGTGGAAGGTCGGTAGTTCAGCAGTTCGAGACCCGGGTGCCACATGACGGAGTGAGCTCCCATCTCTAGTTCCAGCTCCTGCCAACCTAGCAGTTTGAAAGCAAGAAATTGCAAGTAGATAAATAGGGACCACTTCAGTGGGAAGGTAACAGCATTCCGTGCACCTTGGTGTTTAGTCATGCCGGCCACATGACCACGGAAACGTCTTCGGACAGCGCTTGCTCTTCAGCTTTGAAACAGAGATGAGCCTAAAGTCGGATTCGACTGGCTTTCGAGCAAGGGAACCTTTAATACTGTTTTATTGTATTTTATCTATTTAATCCAGCTTTAGCTGCTTGTTAGCCGCCCTGAGCCGCTTGTAAGGGCAGGATATAAATCTCAAAATAAAATAAAATAAAATAAAATAAATAAATCTTCAGCCACTGCTGATTTTTCAGGTTGGCCAAGTCTGCAGTGTCTTGTGCAGTTGTCATGTGAGTTAGGGTACGCTTGGCACAGGGACGATTCTATTTCTTTTTTTTAAAAAAATATCTGGATCAATTCTCTTTCTCTGTTGGATTAAGTCTATCTTTTAGCAAGGTGCCCAGTGCTTCCTGTCTAAATCTCTGGTGTGTGCTTAGAAATCGTTCCCATTAAAGTGATCACTTCCAGGCATTGTCTGTCACTTAGCACAGCTGTTTGTCTCCTCTGTGATGATACCCACACTTGCCCTGTCTTCATTACGGCTCTCTCTCTTCAAGCTCCTCTCTCTCTCTCTCCCTTTCTGGTATGCACACACATTCATTGCACGCTTCTTGATCACCTCCTTGCTTTGCATACGGTATGTGATGGTCAGAGAGAAAGATCCTCTGATCCCCTGAGAGCGATATAAAATGTTTACATATGTCAGAGGGTCCTCAGCCCAGTCATTTGGGGGGTAAGGACTGAATAATCCAGAGTGTCTGGGACCCAGTGCTGTCCAAGGTACCAGCTGGCTGAATTTGTGCCTTAGGCAATTCACTTGACCCCTGTGTGCCTCCGTCAGTTGAGCTGGAAAATTGGGTAAAAAGCAGAAACCTCGCTGGAAACGGAGGCCATATGTCAGCTGGATTCTCCTCAGGAAATACACAAACAGCAAAAAAGATGGGGATGTGACATTTAGGGTTTATGCATCATTCAAGAGATTTGGATTAGGTCCGCCTTGAGCCCCGTGCCTGGGAACATGGAGCTATTGCAGAGAACCGTTGCCAAAGAGAGACAGCTGTTTTTATACCATTATGTAGAATTTCCATCTCCTGGGTGTGGGGGGGTGGGGGGGTGGAGTTTCATTCTTGTCACAATCACTAAAACATTATGGTAAGTCAGAGCAGCGAGAGGCTTTGTTCCTGTCATGTTCCTTGAGGTCTTTGTGGTGATTCTGAGAGTCACGCTGAGGTTCATTCAAGCAGACCTTTCGCCAAATGCACTTGGTACGGTGTCTTAGTACAGTGCCTGCCCAAGACGTGTGGAACAAGAAACTCATAGAACAAAATCCTTTCTCTGAATTAATTAGTGAAATATATGAGATTATGAGAAAGGATGTAGAGCACTAAGAGGATGTGCAGTCTTTTTATGTGCACCTTCACCAGTCTGTCCCAGTGACCGTATTCTATCTGATCCGGGCCCTGCGGGACCTCATGCAGTTCCGCAGGGCCTGCAAGATGGAGCTCTTCCTCCAGGCCTTTGGGTAGGAGCTGCCGCTATACCACCACCGCGACGATATTATCCATCTATCGCATCTTGGGTAGCAGACGTTGCCCGACTGTGCTGTGAAATACTGTTCCTGGCGCTCTCGCTTTTAAGAATACTAGCTGTTAAATGTAGGCTGCTGTGTTTTGTGTATTTCTATGTAGGCTTTTGTAGCACCAGATTTTACTATATTTGTAATAGTGTTTTATTGCACTTAATTTTTAAACTTGTTGTTAGCCGCCCTGAGCCATTGGGTAGGGCGGCATAGAAATCTCAAAAATAAATAAATAAATAAATGATGTGTATGTCTATATATACAATATATATGTGTTCAAATATTTAGATATCAGCAATCATAGAAGAATTTTTACCTTACTAAGATACAACGCCTTACCTTCAGCCATAATGGAGGCCAGATTTACTAGATCACTGAGGAAAAGTTGTATATGTGGGATGGGATCTGATGAAACATTGGAACATGTAATTTTCGATTGTCTTCTATATCATAATATCAGGGAAGTTTTGATCAAGCCTATAGTTAACTCCTTTCCGGGTCGTAATAGAAGGATACTTTTGTCAATTATGCTGGCAGGAGATAATCAAAAGCTGACTAGGATGGTTGCCAAATTTGGTTGGTTGGCATACCAAACTAGGAAAGAGATAAAGTTCAGATAGGCCTAAACCTAACTTTTGATCATAATTTTGACTTTATTATTTCTGTATTTTTGTATTTTAAAGTTTTTAGATCCTTATATATAATTTTAGGTGCCATTATATTTTATAACTTTACTGCTCTCTTAACTGTACTTAATTGTCTTCTACTATACTGGTCTATGACTGTAATAAACTTGATTGATTGAATATATATGTGTGTGTGTGGCTTAGATGTCCAGGGGTGGGTGTGGTCTGATTTCCCTGTGACCCTTAGTTCTGAACTCCACACACAGATTGCCAAGCTTTGACATCTGTGATGTATTTATAGTGTTTAATCATCCAGATTCAGCTCTGTCACCATACTTGTCTTTTAGACGGCAAGATCTTGGGAAACTGTACCCCAGTGCTATGGATTTGCTTCCACTGTAGTAGCATAAACAACGGCAGCTCAGAAAATTCATAAAATACAAACACTGGTGTTTTTTGTGACTTCCATAGGATATGAATTTTGGATTCTCTCTGGATTCTGTGGTGGTATTTTGGGGTTGGATGTAAGATGTTAGACGAATCTTCCCAGTGTTGGCCATCTTTAAATGGATGCTGAAGCATGAAAGCAAGCAAAATCTGTCAGCTGTCATCTTGCCAGTTTGGTGTAGTGGTTAAGTGCGCGGACTTTAATCTGGGAGAACCGGGTTTGATTCCCCACTCCTCCACTCGCACCTGCTGGATGACCTTGGGCAAGCCGTAGTTCTGGCACACCTGTTCTTGAAAAACAGCAGTTTCTGTTAAGAGCTCTCTCAGCCCCACCCACCTCACAGGGTGTCTGTTGTGGGGAGGGGAAGGGAAAGGAGTTTGTCAGCCACTCTGAGACTCCTTTGGGTAGTGAAGGGCGGGGTATAAATCCAATCTTTTCTTCTCTTCTTCTTCTTGCTGTATCTAAAGTAGGCTGTTCCTTAGTCTCAATAGTGAGACAGGATCATGTATCACAGACCTATTATGTGTCCTTGAATTAAAATTACAGCTGACATTTTCCTTAGTGCGAATAATGTAAAATGATATGAGGACAAACCATGACACTGAAAATATAGTGAGTAATAAGTAAACCATATTTGTGGTCATATAAAATGAAGGAGGAGGATGCGGATGCTGTGTGTAACCAATAAAACAGGGAAAGACCCCACGTCTACTCAATCGGGTGATTTCCCACAAGCGCTGCTCCACGCTCACTCTTTTCTTTGGCCCGATGGTACGTGTCAATTTCACACAAGCTGCTGCGCGGCTGCATTTTCCCTCGCAGCTTTGTGCGATTTTCCCCGCGTCTACTCAATCGGGTGATTTCCCACAAGCGCTGCTCCACGCTCACTCTTTTCTTTGGCCCGATGGTACGTGTCAATTTCACACAAGCTGCTGCGTGCCCACATTTTGCCCCGCAGCTTCGTGCGATTTTCCCTGCGTCTACTCTGTCTTCAAAAAACAGGATTGAGTAGACGTGGGGAAAATTGCACAAAGCTGCGAGGCAAAATGCAGCCGCGCAGCAGCTTGTGTGAAATTGACACGTACCATCGGGCCAAAGAAAAGAGTGAGCGTGGAGCAGCGCTTGTGGGAAATCACCCGATTGAGTAGACGCGGGGAAAATCGCACAAAGCTGCGAGGGAAAATGCAGCCGCGCAGCAGCTTGTGTGAAATTGACACGTACCATCGAGCCAAAGAGAAGAGTGAGCGCGGAGCAGCGCTTGTGGGAAATCACCCGATTGAGTAGACGTGGGGAAAATCGCACGAAGCTGCGAGGCAAAATGCAGCCGCGCAGCAGCTTGTGTGAAATTGACACGTACCATCGGGCCAAAGAGAAGAGTGAGCGCGGAGCAGCACTTGTGGGAAATCACTCCACATGAGGTAGGCGGACCTGGGACAAAGGTGAATAGGACCACTTTTCAGAATTAAAATATTTTGCAGAATTCTGAAATTAGGTTTTCTCAGCTTTGGTTTTTGTTTTGTTTTTTAAATTTTAAGGCCAGATAGGGAATTTACCAGAACAGAATGTATAATAGAGAGGTGGGAAGAAATAGAGAAAACAGATTTTTCTCTACAGATCGAGTGGATGTAGTTTGTGCATTACTTGGCACGTCATCTGATGAGGGTAGAGTACCACAAATTTATATTTTTCAACTAATCACAAAGGCTAAAGAAGCCTTCAGATACAAGTTCTGGCATTCTAGTTTTTCAAGTACTTTAGCAAAGCAACAAAGTAGTTAATGAGAGGACCATGATTTGTTCTAGTCCCCTCTAAATATTCCCTAGATCTTGATGATATTCTTTCCACTGTCATGCCAGAGGGGTTTGTATAAAGGATAGCCCTATGTACATTGCAGAAAAACATTCATCATCTGCCAAGGTCAGCAAGACAGGAATGCAGAATGGTAAAGTAAGCACATATTGAGCAGCTACTGTATCTGCCCTTCCCTTTCAATGCACCATCAAGCTCTGCTTCCTTGCCCGTTTCCAGCTTCCACCAACTTGCTTCCTTGCTTTGGCACCTCCTGAATTTTTGAGATGGTTGAGGCCAGGTGCGTTATCGCCTAGGTTAATGTTCTCTGTATGATGATACAGTGCAAATTACCTAATTAATTACTAGCCCATGTGCTGTCATTGGCCAGCAAGTGGCTCATTTCCAAGGCACTAGGTCTAGTTGATTTTGATTTGCATCTTTCTGTCTGCTTGCTTGCTTCTTGGTGAGGGCCTAACTAAGAGAAGGCATACAGGAATGGGGGGAAAGGAATAAACAGCGGTAAATCACAAGCTGACATCACCTCAAGCCAACTGCAGAAATCCCCAGAGGAGAATACGGGCATGAGAAGTGTTGCTTGTAACTGCCATTGTTAACACCTCCTGCAGAGGAAAAGCTTTTGAGAACTGGTGACCCTGGAGAAGTCACCCCTCTGGAAGCCAGGTGAGTCTGCAGCAGGGATTATTAATCCAATAGGACAGCTGCTGCCAATTAGATATAGGAGGGTTATTTATCTCAGGGGCTCCTGATGAGGGAGTGGGGAGGGGGGGATGAGAAGGTGTAGCCTCTTTCTACTTGCTTACAGGCTTTTATTCACACGGCGTGTTTGGTACAGAGAAATGCATAGATTTTCATATGTAAACTATTCTTTAAAGAACTGCTTGGTTGGTCTGTTTGTACTGCTGCAGCCGCCGCCAACTGTATCCGCTCGAGGGGTCCTTTGTTATACACATCAAATAGGTGCACAGGCAGATGTACCAACGAAAAGCTGCAGAACCCTGTTGGAATGAATGGAACTGCCAAGTTTGTACAATACAACAGTCCTAGCTTCACACACTGTACTCTGCTAGAATGCATGTTTCTTAAATCTTTGTTTGCCAAAGTAATACAAATGTTGGGGTGGGGAAACATGTGTGGACATGTAAGAAAGCAAAAAAAAAATCTGGATACAAATACACACACACACATAAATATGTATACAAATAGAATAATTAATTCAGAAGATTTTAAAGACTAATATATAACTTCAACCAGAGTCTTTACTTTTGGGATTAATGGGCACTCAGTTGGAAAGAAGTCACGAAACGTTGTTTTTATCTCTGACAATGGCAGCGAGAATATTATATGTGCAAAAGTGTAAGAGTCCGATATTGCCTACAACAGAGGAATGGTTTGTAAAGTGTTGTAACTTGCAGTGATGGCAAAACTTACTTCTTTGATTAGAGAAAAGACAATAAGTTCATTTATTGCAGACTGGAAACCCCTTACAGACTTTTTGCATGAAACAGAGAATAATGATTTGATGACTTGTGGGTCTGATTTGGACAAGGGAACTTGGACAATGGAGAAAAGAGAACATTCTTTGTAAACATAAAGTAAGAGAAAATGGAGATCGGACAAAAAACTTTGAATTTCAAAAGGGACGAGACAAGGTTGCCCTCTATCACCACTCTTATTCATTTTTGCACTTGAAATACTTAATGTTTTAATTAGAAGTGAAAAACAGATCACTGGACATAAGATAAGAGGAGAGGAGTTCAAACTACTAGCATTTGTGGATGACGTAGTATACATTTTAGAGAATCCTGTGGCTTCTATATATACTTTGAAGGAGAAATTACAAGACTGTGAACAAGTAGCAGGCTTGAGAGTGAATAATAAAACTAAAATTATGACTAAAATATGGATACAAAATAGGTGAAGAAATTACAAGAAATCTCAAACTTCCAGATACAAGAGAAAATAAAATATTTAGGAATTATGATGACAAATAAATGCAGTGCTTTACAAGAAAACAACTACAAAGAACTGCTGAAGACAACCAAACAAGATTTAGAAAAATGGAAAAACTTACAGATATCTTTAATGGGCCGAATTGCCTTAATTAAAATGAATGTACTTCCAAGATGGACTTTCCTGTTCCAGACAATTCCCATCCTCCAAAATCAGAAAATTTTCAAAGATCTGAATCAGTTGGTATCGAAATTTATATGGCAAGGGAAGCGCCCCAGAATAAGATTGAAGGCCCTACAAGACTTTAAAGAAAGGGGGAGGTTTTGGACTACCCAACTGGATGTTATACTATAGAGCGGCGACATTGGCTTGGATTAGAGAATGGGTCATTTTAGATGACCAGAGAATATTAATGTTGGAAGGTCATGATTTTATGCTGGGATGGCATGCGTTTTTATGGTATGGGAAGGCAGCTACGCAAAAGTACTTTAAGCAACATTGGCTTCGAGCATCTTTATTGAAAGTTTGGGAAATCATACACAAACAATTCTATACTAAAAACTCAAAACTGATCGCTCCTTTGGAAGCTATTACACTACCAATTTTTTATAGGGAGGAGAAACCAAGAAGATACCAGGATATTCTGGATTCCAAAGATGAACTGAAACCGTTAAAGGATTTATCATGGTGGCAAAGAGCCCAAATAGAATCCGGATATGTTAAAGATAAGAAAATAAGCTTTTATGACAACTTATTAGAGATTGAAAAGATCATGACAACTACTGATCAAAAACTTATAAAAATGATCTATACTCTTCTACTTAATGATATGATGATGGAGGAAACAGTTAAAGGAAATATGATCCAATGGGCTCAGAATATAGGTCATAATATTGACCTAGAACAATGGAAACAAATATGGAAGAAAAATATTAAAAATACAAAATTTCTTTATACATAAAGAAAATATGTATAAAATGTTCTGTAGGTGGTATATAACACCAGAAAGGTTAGTGAAATATGATAAGAAATGTTCAAATAAGTGTCGGAAATGTGAAAAGAAGGTGGGTTCATTTTACCATATGTGGTGGCACTGTGAAGTGAGTAAAAAATACTGGGTATAGATTCATAAATTGCTGCAAAATTTATTAGGTATAGCTATTCCATTTATACCTGAAGTGTTATTACTAAATATTTTACCAAAAGATTTTAGTAAAGATGATCACTATCTTATTGTATATATAACTACTGCAGCCAGAATCTTATATGCTAAATATCGGAAGACATCTGAAACACCCACGAAACAAGAATTTATAAATAAAGTCTTGGAGACAGCTGAAATGGACAAATTGATTTTACTGATGAAGGGTCTTTCGGACTCTACATTCCAGAACACTTGGTTATGATTTTACAGCTGGTATAATAATTATATGTAGGTAGAAATAATTAAAAGACAAAGTACAAGAAAACAAAGCTTATATAACCCAACAAGGTAGAAACTTAATGATATTTACTCACAGTAAATAATTGCAGAAAATAATGTTAGTAATTAGGCACAAGAATTATAATAACTATGAAGATTTATTACCCCCATTTATGTTTTGTATGTATGTGTTAATGTTTGTTTGTCAAGTTTGTATTGTATGTTGATGAAAAAACCTAATAAAATTCTGCCCCTTGGGGCAGTTATTAAAAAAAAATTTTTTTTAATGTGATCATACTTATAGTTGTCGCAGAGAAAATCTGAAGCCTCCTTTTAGTTATATAGTTTTTTCTCCCTTCTTGTTTTGTTATCCTTTCTATCTTTCTTTTTGAAAATCTTAATAAAATCCTTTTTAGAAGAAAAATAAACCTAGCAGGGTCGGTACTTGGATGGGGGAGCACCAAGGAAAACTCTGCAGAGGAAGGCAATGGCGAGCTGCCTCTGTTTCTCACTTGCCTTGAAAGCCCCTTGCTGAGGTGTCCCTGAGTTGGTCGATATTTGATGGCACATACATACATAAGGTAAAGGTTCCCTTGCTCGAAAGTCAGTCGAGTCCGACTCTAGGGTTGCGGTGCTCATCTCCGTTTCAAAGCCAAAGAGCCAGCGCTGTCCGAAGACGTTTCCATGGTCATGTGGCCGGCATGACTAAACACCAAGGCACACGGAACGCTGTTACCTTCCCACTGAAGTGGTACCTATTTGTCTACTTCCAATTTCTTGCTTTCAAACTGCTAGGTTGGCAGGAGCTGGAACTAGAGACGGGAGCTCACTCCGTCATGCGGCACACTTGGGTCTCGAACTGCTGAACTACCGACCTTCCACAGCCTGAATGGAGAAGCACAGGGGTACGATGTGGGAGAGGTCAGCAACAGAGTCAAGGTTTCACTGTGAAATTTCAAGCTAAAAATCAACTATAGCATATAGCTCTTTGCTCATCTGGATGGGAGGTGCCCAGCCCCCACTAAGTAAACCACAGAGGTGTCTCGCCCTTGATACCTAGAACACTCCTCTCCTAACATACCTCTTCCCTCAGCTTCCAATTCATCCAGGGGCAGATTAAGGCTCACTGGTGCCCTAAGCACTTACCAATCCTGGTGCCCCCCTCCTTTCCACGCTGACCCAGTCCATTTTAGTTGTTGACCTGTCTGACCAGATATACAATGCAGGTCGCAGCAATACAAAAATGTATTCATATGATAACACAATATACTGTCCAAACAAAGCTTTTTGCCCTTTTCCCAACTTTGGGGTGCCCCTTTGGCCCTGGTGCCCTAAGCACGTGCCTAGTCTGTTTCATGGTTAATCCACCCCTGAATTTATCTCTTTCCTCTTTCCAGAATCCATTTGCTGAATACCATCATAAGCTGTCGTCGTATCCCATAAGCATCTTTAGTGTCACTAGGATTGTTCCTCAGCCCGTCCAGTGTATTGTCTCTCCATCAGTTCAGTTTTCTCTGTCTTCCTTTCTCAACACGACAACACTCCCGCCATCCATTTGCACAGCTATGGCTCCTTCACACATTAATGTGGATGTCATAAGAACATAAGAACATAAGAGACTCCAATGTTGGATCAGGCCAAAGGCCCATCTAGTCCAACACTCTGTCACACAGTGGCCAAAAATACCAGGTGCCACCAGGAGGTCCAGCAGTGGGGCCAGGACATTAGAAGCCCTCCCACTGTTGGCCCCTCCAAGCACCAAGAAGACAGAGCATCACTTGCCCCATAGCCCCTATCTATACCTTGTGGCTAATAGCCACTGATGGACCTCTGCTCCATATGCCTATCTAATTCCTTTTTGAAGCCGTCCATGCTTGTAGCTGCCACCTCCTCCTGTGGCAGTGAATTCCATGTGTTAATCACTCCTTGGGTGAAGAAGTACTTCCTTTTATCCGTTCTAACCCGATCGCTCAGCAATTTCATGGAGTGCCCACGAGTTCTTGTATTGTGAGATAGGGAGAAAAGTACCTCTTTCTCTACCTGTTCTTTCCCATGCATAATCTTGTAAACCTCAATCATGTCACCCCTCAGTCGTCATTTCTCCAAGCTAAAGAGCCCTAAGCGCTTTAACCTTTCCTCATAGGGAAAGTGTTCCAACCCTTTTATCATTCGAGTTGCCCTTTTCTGCACTTTCCCCAAAGCTATAATATCCTTTTTAAGGTGTGGTGACCAGAACTGCACACAGTATTTGTAAAATGTCAATTTTGCTTGCCTGCTGTGACATCTTTGGTACTCAACTATTTTTGCATTCCCTTCTACAGTAATCACTCTGAGCACAGAAAATTGCAACTGAAGAACCAATGAACACAGAGCCCTTTGGCTTCCCCCCAAAAAAACTGCTATTATAAGATATGACCAATTCCTGCTGGGGATACTTTAAAAATAAACTGCCTTTTCAGGGAAAGTGCATAGGAGGAGAGTTATGTAAGTACCTGATGTTTGCAGAGGGCTGCATTCCAGATATCTGTCAACTGATGTTCCGAGCTTACTCGTTCACTGGGGACTTTACTGCTGCCAGCTTGATGACAACAGGTAACAAATTAAGAAGATAGAGATGCCCAGAATCTCTGTCTGCTGCCAGGTCGGGCTGGCCCACAACTGGATCCCCAGACCAGTAAACAGTGCAGCTCCGTGATGCCTTCAAGTATCTCTTTATTCTCCGTGCCTTGTGATGTTTCTATAAGCTTTGCAATGGCTACTTTGAGGAGTCTGCTCTACTCCTGATCCCCCACATTGCCAATCCAGAATTTTGTGAACACCTCAAGGGTTTTTTACTGAGAAGAACTGATGAATCTCTTCCTGCTAAGAATTTGTACTAAATAAATTTCATCCTGAAGCCTGGCAAGACGTGATTCAAATGTACCGGTGTAGATTTTCACATAACACAATTACTGTGCCACAGACTCAAGGATTAGTTGAGCCAGGACTTCACGCACCGGAGGCGAACTTTTACCTCACAATGACAGGAGTAGAGTAATCACCTGTAATTCTGATTGTACACCTTTCCCAGGAAAGTGCTGCTGCTTTATTTCCCTTAGATCCAGAAAGAATTAGATATCTATTTAAAGGGGCGATGAGAAGTCAATGAATTTCTTTTTAGCTCTAGATATTTTCAAGCTGATTTCCCTCCCTCCTAAGATTGACAGCCTAGGTATCACAGTACCAGGTGTTTGGATTTTATGTGGATCTAGGCCGGAGATTCTACATCCACAGGTCAAGCATAAATAAATAAAAAAAATTTAGGCAAAACGGACATTGATGTGGTATATGATTACAACTGCTAGAATGACATATGCTCAATGCTGGAAACAAGAAAGAACTCCCGAAATTTGGGACTGGCTAAAAAAGTTACTTTTTATGGTTGAAATGGATAAAATGACAAGAAAGCTTAAGAATCAGGAAGCAGAAGAATTTTTTGCAGATTGGAAGGACTTTAAAGAATACTTAGAGAAATATTGGGATGTAAAAAACAACTTACTTTGCTTTGATAACTACTGAAGAAAGAAGGTCATTTAGAATAAGTTTAAACATATAAGAACAATAGTTAAAAGATATGTTACCTGTAGAATTTGATTAATGAGTAAGGGGGAAAAGAGGGAAAATATAAGATTTGGGCTGGAGGTTGGAGCACTGTGGGAAGTCAGAAGGGGTGGGTTATTAGGAGAAAGGGATATATGCAGAGGTCATTTCGGGGGGGAATGCGGGGGAACACAGTTCCCCCGGGTGAGGTGCAGGGGGCGGGGCACATGACAAAGCCCCACCCCCTGCTTCCGGCCGCCCCGCTTCCGGCCCTCATTCAGCCAGGAGGAGGCAGGAGAAGAGGGAGGGTAAGTTGCTTCCTCCCCACCTCTCCCCACCCTTGCCTGCCTGGGGCCAGGGAGGGCCTTGGCGGGGCTTCCTCACACTCCCGCTGGCCTTGCAGGTCCACCGCCGGGCCCCTGATGTCAGGGGGTGTGGCATATGCTAATGAGTTATGCTAATGAGTTCCCCTAGCTCTTTTTCTATGAAATGACCCCTGGATATATGACAGTTTGTAAGGTGATGTGTAGTTTGATTTATTGATATATCCTAATAAAAAATGTTTTTAAAAATTGTTTTTTTTTAATTAGGCATAGGTATAGACTTATAAGAAAACAAACACAAAAATACATTCTATACTCTACTTCAGATTTAAAATGCCACAATCAGGGATAAAAACAAGAATTACTAGCAGCTACAATATTGCCCATTCATGTTTGAATCAAAACACGTTTCTCTCAGAGAGAGACAAAGCTATCTATGTGGACACAGCAACTTGTGTCCATTGTCAGTCACTCAGATATGATAGCCTAAAGACAAACAGTAGCCAGATGTACATTTCTCTCCGGTGATCCTAGGAGTGGGGCAGTCCTCACTTGTGGGATATGGCTCCTCCTCTTGAGCAGGGTTGGTCTCCTTGAATCGATCCAGCTGGGGGAGGAGCCTGTCCCCTTGAAGCTCCCCAGTCTTACCGGTCACTGTGCTCCAGCAGTCCCCCTCCCCCAACCTATGGCCAAACAGGGGGGTTTCTTTAAGTGGTGTTTGCAGTGCAACAGTAAGATTGCACCCTCTGATGGACACTCCTCTGTCTTTTGTGCCTCTGGGAAACTCACCGTGTGGACTCTTGTTCGCATTGCTCAAAGTTCTCAAAAGAAATGAGAAAGAACAGAGCTCCGAGACTTCGTACTGCCCTGCTGAAGTCAGCACTCTCTCCCCCGATGGCGTCACCTCAGGATACGTCAAGCCACGGATCGATGTATCTGACATGGACTCTACCGATGTTGATCAACCAGTGCTCAAATACTCAGTCCCGACATCCAAGTCCGAAACCCACACACCTGCTAAGAAATGCAGGGAGGGTAAGGACCTCAAACCTGTCAAGCAGAAGACATATAAATTTATCACCCAATGGGAAGGTAACGGTAAAGATTTCCGTTGCTCGAAAGCCAGTGGAATCCGACTCTAGGGTTGTGGTGCTCATCTCCGTTTCCAAGCCGAAGAGCCAGTGCTGTCTGAAGACATCTCCGTGGTCATGTGGCCGGCATGACTAGATGCTGAGGTGCATGGAACACTGTTACCTTCCCACCAAAGCGGTACCTATTTATCTACTTGCAATTTCTTGCTTTCGAACTGCTAGGTTGGCAGGAGCTGGGGCCAGAGAGACGGGAGCTCACTCCGTCATGCGACACTCGGGTCTCAAACTGCTGAACTACTGGTCTTCCAGTCTGCAGCTCAGTGTCTTAACCACTTGAGCCACCGCAGCCCCTCTTCACCCGATGGTACTCCACACTAACTAAAATAGCACATATAAACTTGGAATACAGTTGTCATTGTTGGTGAGGATATGAAGGAGAAGGAACATACATTCATTGTTGGTGGTTTTGCCCAATAGTTCTTAAGTTTTGGGAATATATTGCACAGGGATCTCAATGGGGTCGCTATGGCACTGATTTGTAGTCCTGCTGCAGCGCCATAGCACTCCCAATAGAACATTTTTTTTAAAAGGATGATCGCACGCGGGGAGGAAAAGGGCGCAAAAAGAACTGTCATTGCAGGAAGCACTACAGGGGCATTTTACACAGCACCCCATAGCTCTTCAGAAGCGGTAGAAATATTTAAAGACCAGTTGGAAGCAGTTTGTAGTAAAAACACTTCAGCCATGCTTCCCGTATGGGGCAGAAGCATTTCGGTATGAAAGGGTGAATATATTCCATCAGGGAACTGTTACTAAAACGGTTCTGTCAGAAATGACAGACAGAAACCCTTAGTGAACAGTTCCTGAAACGGAATATATAGGCTGTCTGAAATAATAATCCTATGTCCCTGTTCACCCCTGGAGGTCCATTGTTCTGAATTTGTGTTGTAATCTCCCCTTGAAGCTTCTCTGTTTGAGGACTGCCACTGTTAGGTCAGCAATAGAATGTCCTGGAAGATTAAAATATTCTTCCACTGTTTTTTTTAGTGTTGTGATTTTTACTGTCAGATTTAGTGTTGTGATTTTTACTGTCAGATTGATTCTTTTGCATAGGGACTGTCCTGTTTGTCCGATGTAGAGAGTTGTTGTTGTTCAGTCGCACAGTCGAGTCCGACTCTTCGCGACCCCATGGACCAGCTCCCGCCAGGCCCTCCTGTCTTCCGCCATCCTCTGAAGTTGGCTCAATTTTATGTTCGTTGCATCGATGACACTGTCTAACCATCTCATCCTTTGCCGTCCCCATCTTCTTTGACCTTCAATCTTTCCCAGCATCAGGGTCTTCTCCAGTGAGTGCTCCCTTCTCATTGGGTGGCCAAAGTATTTGAGCTTCAGTTTCATTATCTGGCCTTCCAGGGAACAGTCAGGGTTGATTTTTTTTAGGATTGACTGATTTGATCTTCTTGCAGTCCAAGGGACTCTCAAGAGTCTTCTCCAGCACCATAGTTCAAAAGAATCTATTCTTCGGCGCTCGGCCTTCCTTATAGTCCAACTCTCGCAGCCATACATGACTACTGGGAATACCATTGCTTTGACCATGTGGACTTTTGTTGGCAGGGTGATGTCTCTACTTTTTATCATGCTGTTTAGGTTCGCCATCGCTTTCCTTCCAAGGAGCAGGCGTCTTTTAATTTCATGCAGAGAGTAGATGTAGAGAGTAGAAGGGCATTACCGACATTTGATGGCATATATAGAAGAAAAAGAAAGAGATGAGATTGGATTTATACCCCGCCCTTCACTCGGAGTCTCAGAGCAGCTTACAACCTTCGTTCCCTTCCCCTCCCCACAACAGACACCCTGTGAGGTAGGTGGGGCTGAGAGAGCTCCCTCAATTACTGCCCTTGAGGGAACAGCTGTGCCAGAACTATGGCTTGCCCAAGGCCATCCAGCAGATGCAAGTGGAGGAATGGGGTGTACAGAAGAAGTCTTTTCTGAAATTCTTGCTGCCTGGGCCAGATGGCCTTAGCCGGTGACACTGCAGTGTGATTTTTGTTACCTGTGCAGATGGCCTGCCACATGGCCAGGCCTCTTATCCATATAAAAGTCACTTTGACACCTTTGCCAGGGTAGAGAGACATGCAGGCACCTTCCCAAGCATGGGAAGAGCTATGCCCAGTACATTAGCACAGGGGTCCTCAAATTTTTTAAACAGGGGGCCAGTTCACTGTCCCTCAGACCGTTGGAGGGCCGGACTATAGTTTTTTTAAAAAACTATGAACAAATTCCTATGCACACTGCACATATCTGCAGTTTGGCGCCCCTGAGGGCCAGCGCGCCCTAGGTGAGCCGGCCCTGCCGGCGGGCCGGATAAATGTTTTCGGCGGGCCGCATGTGGCCCGTGGGCCGTAGTTTGAGAACCCCTGCATTAGCACATCAAAAGCATTCCCTGACATGACACATCGACACTTGAAGAGGCTGGAGTTGGAGTAACTGAACTGCAGACAGGATGCCCAACTCCAACCCAATCAAAATATACCTTGCCTGGCAACGCATGGTAACCAGAGATTGGGCACGCATCCCCACTCTCTCAGTATTGGGTAAATGGCCATACCTGGTGGTGACGGAAGGGGTATAAGTGCAATAATCCATACGGGAAAATAGGAGTTCCCCTCTGAAAACAAAGAGTTCTTCTGGATGGGCTGCTTGCTTGTCCACTGTACTGTTAACATGGAATGAGCCTACTAGGCAGTCAAGCTGGACTTAGCTGCCCACAGCACCATGGGGCTCCTTTTCAAGATTCCCTGGTGAGACCTTGGACTATTTGCAGACTGAATTATCTGATACCTCTAAAAGCCTGGTAACTATGGAATACCTCTATTGTGTAAAGGTAAAGGTAAAGGTTCCCTTGCTTGAAAGCCAGTCAAATCCGACTCTAGGTTTGCGGTGCTCATCTCCGTTTCAAAGCCAAAGAGCCAGCGCTGTCTGAAGACGTTTCCGTGGTCATGCGGCCGGCATGACTAAACACCAAGGCGCACGGAGCACTGTTACCTTCCCACCAAAGTGGTACCTATTTATCTACCTGCAGTTTCTTGCTTTCAAACTGCTAGGTTGGCAGGAGCTGGAACTAGAGACGGGAGCTCACCCCGTCTTGCGGCACCCGGGTCTTGAACTGCTGAACTACTGACCTTCCAAAGCCTGCAGTTCAGTGTCTTAACCACTTGAGCCACCGCAGCTAGTTAGAGCTGAACAAGCTATAGATATCATTTGTTTTCTTATCTTTTGCTAGTCTCATGTTATATGCATGCTTTTGCACTGAATAAAGATAACATATAATCAATATTATCTGGACTTGTTTCCTCTGTTGCAACCTGATTTCTAAGACTGAATCTTGTGTCTAAGGCATTCGCCTAAGGAGGCTACCACTGTGTTAATTAGTTGTTTGCAGCCCTGGTTACAGAGCTGGTAAAGTGCTAAGTCCTATAAATCAGGCAGGAGTTGGGATCTCTTCTCCTGATCTTTGGTGGGGACCTTTTGTGAGAGATCCCAGCGGCAGTAACTACTGGTAAAGCCTGGAGAGTGTACAGACGTTCTCCTGGGGTTTGTTTAATTGTTGCTGAATGCTTGGTTTAACTCCCATCCCTGGACTGGGGTGAGAGAGAAACCTTGACATGGGGAATCAAACCCGGTTCTTCCAGATTAGAGTCCGCACACTTAACCACTACACCAAACTGAACCTGAGATGTTATGGCTGGTTTTGTCATGTCTAGTGATTGTGTTGTAACTTGTAAAAGTGAATAGGGGAGACACAGTTGGCATCTTGGGTTTTTTCAGGTCCCGGTCCCAGAGTCTCTGTCCATTTTAAGAAGTGCATTTTTGTGAGTGATGTCATCCCAGATACCTGCGAAAGAAAAGTCACTAGAAAATTAATGGCAACATTGTTAGCAATTGCACGAATAACATTAGCCCAATATTGGAAAAACGAAAACCAACCTACTCTGCAATGTTGGCAAAACAAAATCTGGGAACACTTTGTATATGGTAAAATAGTCTCTCACCAAAAAGATTTTCAAGCAACTTGGTTCCCAGCAGTGGAATATCTCGCAGAAGAAGAAGTGATTCCAAACAACTCTTATTACAAAGACCTGTTATATTTTTAAAAGGCTCTTACGGGTTGAGAATGTTGATTATTGCATGGTATTAATATGTGTTCTTAATGTACTGTTGAATATATTGTTCAGAATAATAAAAAAACACTTATTAAAAAAGAAGAAGCTGTTTGAGGCGAGAGAGGAGTGCGCAGCATAGGTTGTAGGCTGTTAATGATGTGCTGAATCGGTTTAAGCTGAGAGCTGTGGCCCCAAGTGGTCTCCTGTTATTATTTCATTTGGGCCAGCCTTATAACAGGTTATCCCTTGGCATCATTTGAATCTAGCTGCTCTACTGCAGACCAACATAGCTGCCCTATGAAGCAGTACCCGTCTCGCTTTCTCCTCCCTCCTGCTAGCAGGCGAAAGGCACTTTGTAACCTCTGAGTCTGTACAGAGTATAGACCTTAATACACATTTTGGGGTGTGCAGATTCTGGGGGTATAAGGCTTTTCACCAGTTTGTGTAAAAATACTGTCAGGGTTGCAGAAGCCTGGTGGAAGATTAGGGCTGGTGGACACACCATAATTGTTGGCTTTTGGGAGGAAGGGGGGGGGAATGGCTTCTTCCCCTGCAATGTGATGAGTTCCACATTTAGCACACAGCAGCTATATTGGAGTCCAAGGAGCTGCGGTGGCTCAGTTGTTAAAATGCTGAACTGCAGGCTGTGGAAGGTCGGTAGTTCAGCAGTTCGGGACCCAAGTGCCGCATGACGGAGTGAACTCCCGTCTCTGGTTCCAGCTCCTGCCAACCTAGCAGTTCGAAAGCAAGAAACTGCAAGTAGATAAATAGGTACCGCTTCAGTGGGAAGGTAACAGCGTTCCGTGCACCTCGGGGTCTAGTCATGCCGTCCACAATGTCCACGGAAACATCTTCGGACAGCGCTGGCTTTTCGGCTTGGAAACGGAGATGAGCACCGCAACCCTAGAGTCGGATTTGACTGGCTTTCGAGCAAGGGAAACCTTTGTTGTTACCTATATTGGAGTCCAGTAGCATCTTAGAGGCCAACATGATTTTGGGGTATAAGCTTTTGAGAGTCAATGCATCCTTCCTCGAATACTCATGTCAGATGTTCAAAAGAGTTAATAGAGCAGGTGATGTTTTGGAGAGTTCTCTGTTAATTGGTATGCTTATGGTATAGCTGCGTGAAAATGTGGTACATTGCAGGTTAAAGTCCTATTGGCTTTTCTTTTTTTTTTTTTTGCACTGGTCTTGGGCTTTTAGTGTGCTGCGTCCAGTGAAAGCAAGTCTTTCACCTGTTTTAAGAAATCATCCTTTATTATTGTGTGTATTTAGCCCATTAATCATCTAATTCTCTGTATCTTGGTATGCTGCTAAAACCGTAATTCTCTGTCTGTGTGTGAGGGGAGCATCTGTTTGTTTTACATGATATACACGTGTCAAAGCAGGCACCATCTCTGCAGAGGGAGAGATTTTCTGACCATAGTTCCTTACCTTGTTTTTCTAAAATAACAATTAAAGAATTATAAAAACCTTTAAACACCCTGCTGCCTGGATTAATTGTTGATGGATTAATTTAATGGAGTAATTAGCGAAACATTGCAGCCCTAATAGAAATGTTTCTCAGAGTTATTTGATGTCATGCAATCCAAGCTTCTAAGTTGCTCTGTTAACTGAATGATTTTGGCTCAGAGTTCACTGCGGCAGGTTTAAATGCTCCATTGCCCGTTTCTCCTGCCCATGATCCATTAAAGACTAGTTCACACTTTTGAGACCCAGGGGCAGTCTACTTGTATCTGCAATCCTGTGCATAATGTGATGGCTGAGGTGTATGCACATGTATTCCATGATGCATCCCACATACAGCTCTGTCTGTGCAGTGGTTGGTAGGTGCACTGGTGTTCATGGAGATTTTGCCGGTTCTGAATGTATGATCCGGCTTATCAGCATCTGAATAGGATCCTGTTATGTTCCACTTGTGTTTATAATGAAACACTCCCCTGTAGAAGTTTTTCTGTCACTTCTCATTCCCCATGCTCACAGCGCTGTCTACGTTTTGATAAAAAGAAGGGAGGGGGGCTAAAAGAAGAGAGGAAGAGATTGGATTTATACCCTGCCCTTCACTACCCAAAGGAGTCCCAGAGCACCTTACAATCTCCTTTCCCTTCCCCTCCCCACAACAGACACCCTGTGAGGTAGGTGGGGCTGAGAGAACTCTGACAGAAACTGCTCTTTGTTAAGAACAGCTCTTATCAGAACTATGGCTTGCCCAAGGTCATCCAGCAGCTGCAAGTGGAGGAGTGGGGAATCAAACCCAGCTCTCCCAGATTAGAGGCTGCGCACTTAACCACTACACCAGATTGTCCCCCCTATAGTACCTAATTTTCACACTTTTTACTTGATCTGTTTGTCTGATCTTGTGCAATATCTTTCAAGTTTCCCTTCAAATCCTGAGATGCAGTGGAAGTAAAGTGAGGAGAGAGTGACACTGGAGTGTCAAACGGAAGGGCTGGAATTACTCCATCCCTTGATGTTTGTTTTGGATCTCTGCATTCTGAAAAGGAGTTTTTTTAAGGGGCTGCGGAATCCTTTGCCCTGCTTCCCTCTGCCCCTCCTCCAGTATTACTTCATTGCTGCCATGCCCTAGGCCTTTTTAATACCTGGTGGGTGTGGTCAGACAAGCACTTTGATCGGTTGTCGTTGCTCCTCCCAAACGGATTGAAAGTGCTCAATCAGACAGCAACATCTGGCTCCTGTCCTGCAGCCGTCAGCCTCCTGGGCTCACTCCGACTTATCTGACACCTCAGAAAGTCTAATATTTATTTATTTATTAATTTATAGACCGCTCACCCCCTAAGGGCTCTGAGCGGTTTACGAATATACAACTACTAATTACATTACCATTAGGGAGCCTACTAGGGTTGCCAAGTCGTATTTACCCTTTAGCGAGGGGAGTCTGGGATGGCTTCTGATGTCCTGGCCCCACTGGTGGACCTCCTGATGGCACCTGGTATTTCTGGCCACTGTGTGATACAGAATGTTGGACTGGATGGGCCTTTGGCCTGATCCAACATTGGCATCTCTTATGTTCTTATGTTCTTATGAGTCCTCCACTTCCCGGGGAGTCTTCTTGTGCGTGCACTTTGTACCTGTGCCGCGATTATGTCACCCAGAAGTGACGTCATTGCATCGGGCACGTTGGGGTGGGGCCACAATCATTCGAGGGGAAACCATAGGGTGACGTATTCACACCGGGCAAGTCTCACACTTTGGGGGCGGGGTTCCCCCCGGCAACCCAATCCGGGCCGGTGGGGAATGGGCCTATCGAGCGGGGGTTTCTTCACCCCTCCCGGGGGGACCTGGCAACCCTAGAGGCTACTGGTTTCACAGCGCTTCTGCTTGCTCCTTTGCAGGGTGAAACCTTTTGGGGCGTCCAATCTTTCACTTCCTGTTCTGCCGCCATTTCTTTTTTAGCCTTTAGCAATGAATGCATAAGTGGTCATGCACCCAAGGCTCATTTAAAGCCCCTTATGCAAGCCCAGGAACGAGCAGGCAAGGACAGGCAGAACGCTGGACAAGGAGGCACAGCTGCTGATGGTGGGGCTCAGGCCGCGCCCAATGACGACATTGCTAAAAAAAGGTCCGAGTGCCAGACCTAGCAGGGCCTAGTAGGCGGAACAGCCAGTCCTGCTAAGGTTCAGTGGCGGCGTGGGAAGGATGGCAAAGAGAGGCAAGGCGGACACGTAGGGCCGGAGCAGGAGGCTGGCGAGAAGGTGGCGGGCTGGATGCAGTGAAGGAGCTGCCGGTGGCCTTGGTGATCAGTGCAATGTCTGATCACAATTCCCCGGTACAGAGAAACCTGGACCAATTAGATACGCAGCCAGACGACACCAAGCTGCCCGTCTGATTGTAGCCTGTATGTAGACAACCAGGGGTCATTTCCTGCAGAAGCACACAGGAGTAAAGAGCCCAGGGGGCGGGCACATGAAACAAGCCCCAGCCCCTACTCCCAGCATCCCCAGGCCATGAGGCACAAGAAGCAGTCAGGTAAGTTACAGAGCCCCCCCCCATAGCAATCCAAAACAGTCCAGTGACAGCTTTAAGACCAAAGTTTATTCAGGTACAAGCTCTCCCTCCTCTGTGAGGTCAGATCTGTGCATACCCCCTCCCATAGCTAGCAATCCAAAACAGTCCATTGGAGCCTGAGCAATGGGTGTTGCCTTCTGACACACTTCCGGTGATGTCAGGGGGTGTGGCATATGCAAATAAGTTATGCTAATGAGCTCCTGCACCTCTTTTTCTACGAAATGACCCCTGTAGACAACATTATGCTGGGAACTGGGAAGATACGAGGTCTGCAAGAGAATGGGATGTGACAGAAGTGTCCATCAGAGGCCTCTCTTTTTGTTGAGGAAAAGAGTCCATTGGATAGGACAGGGAAATTGACTCCTCTTTCCACCCCCCTTCTGACCTCCCTTCCTTGGGGTTACCCTGTTTAACTTGATAGCGAATATTTTATTCAGCACTGAACATTTTCCGAACGGTAGTGTCCTAGTTTTGCTACCTCCAGCCCCAAAGCAATATTTAACATTGTGGCTGGGGGGGGGGGGTTTGAGTGAAGGAAGATAGAGAAGCAGCAGAATTTTAACCAAACACAATAACTCCATCTCTCTCTTTGTGTGGGATAGGAAATGTTTCCTCCTCCCTGCAGACACCCTGCAAGCAGTATGCATCTTGGAGATATTTCCCTCCCTCCCTCCCTCCCTCCTTAACCCTCCCTCCCTCCTTAACCCTCTTTTCCATGAATGCAAGAGTTAGTAAGGTCCAGAGTGTTTCCTGACCAGATAATATTTGTTGACCATATGCAAAGAAAGGCCTAACTCTTGTACACTTACTTTGTGCACAGTGAAGCAGTATTTTCAGGTGCAGCTTGCAATGTACTTGCCGAAAATCGCCTTCTCCACGACTGTTAAAGATGTTCTGTCTCAGTTGTTTTCTTATTCCCCTGCTTCCTAGGCACCCTTCTAATTGTGTCTAAGCAAGTCTTCATTTTCCCCCACCCTTCTCTCCTCCACTTAGGAAAGTTCTCCTTCCACCTTCACCCAGGCACTCAATTTACATTCAAATAATTACCCTTTCTCACCCTATCTCAAGCAGCCAGGACTCTGCAACAACTCTAATCCCTTCCACACGCTCCCAAACACAGTCCTCCCACACAATACCCTCAGCTAAATCCCCTCAGCTGAACCCAAGTAAAAAACACTCACCCCTCTAGCAGCTCTGTCTCCAGCTCCTGCTCCTTCTCAGAGCTCAGCTGGGTCTTTCTTTGTGCACAAATATTAAAGATTCACGGATCTCGTTCTGCTTCCTCATTGGCCAACCTAGAAAGACTTCAAACAAGTATTAATAAAACCATAGTTGTAGATCCTCACCGTTGCTGGATGTCACACATATGTGCCTGCTTTCCCCTTCAGCCGCTTGGGCAGCGGCTGGCAGTCTCAGCAGAGTTGCTGGGGCTTGGCTCTGCTTGCTTCTCAGCAGCACTGGCCCTCTGAAACTGCAGCCCACCAGGACATTTCCTGAGAAGTTGAAATACACTGGGTCCGACACGTGTTCGTGATCAGCTCATGCTTTATTGTGATTTCAGCTCGGAACTAAGGACAACTCTAGTAGGGCCGGGGCCCTGCTTATAAGCCCGTAAAACGGCATACCTATCACACACCCACTCCCAACAATAGGCTTTTTACAGAGGCACTCCTGGGTGATAGGTCCATCCCAGGATCCAAGCCGTCCATTGTTCTGTGTCCCCAAACTGGGGCTGACGAGATTAGGCTCAGCACACAACAGAAGTTAAATGGCCAGTCTACCATTCCATTATTGCTTCCACTCAAATTTCCTTTTATCAGTTGATTTACCCACCAGATCCCCCTGTTTTGTCTCAATTTCTGACCCACTACTACCGGGGGCAGCTGGTGCGGGTAAGAAAGTGGAACCGGTGAGCACCTTATGGCATTTTCCCTGTTAGGGAGCAGGGGGTCATTGGGAACTGCCTTCGGATTTTAGGGTCCTGGGTGGGAAATGGTGATCACCTCTGGGAACCTCTTAGGGTAAGGCTCCTCTCTGCAAGTTGGAAGGCTTCAGGGGTAGGCGCTCCTAGGTGGCAACCAGTTTTGCTGGGCTGCTCGTTACGAGCCAGAACAATGGCTCAAGACCGGGGCTGGGTGACCCGCCCAAGAAAAGGGCAAGGAGGTTGGTCAGGGGAGTGACACGTGCCTTGCCCATTCCATGCTCGCTTACTTGGTCCCTTGCCGCACTGTTACGTTAAATAGATAATAAAGTGGCCCTTGTTTACTTCTATTTATTTATTGATTTATTTTTATTTGGGACTTATATCCCGCCCTACCCAACGGCTCAGGGCGGCTAACAGATGGCCATGCCGAGATTAAAATATAAAATAGTACACAGTACCGACAGTAAAACAATATTAGGTAAAGGTAACGGTTCCCTTGCTCGAAAGCCAGTCGAATCCGACTCTAGGGTTGCGGTGCTCATCTCCGTTTCAAAGCCGAAGAGCCAGCGCTGTCCGAAGACGTTTCCATGGTCATGTGGCCGGCATGACTAAACACCAAGGCGCACGGAACGCAGTTACCTTCCCACTGAAGTGGTACCTATTTATCTACTTGCAATTTCTTGCTTTCGAACTGCTAGGTTGGCAGGAGCTGGAACTAGAGATGGGAGCTCACTCCGTCATGCGGCAACCCGGGTCTCGAACTGCTGAACTACCGACCTTCCACAGCCTGCAGTTCAGCGTCTTAACCACTTGAGCCACCGCAGCTCCTTAACAATATTACCTACATAATAAAATTTGGTGCTCTAATAATTTACATAAAGTGACCAAGATGCACAACGTCCCATACTGGCAGCCAATTCCATACTGTTGTCTGTCTCGTTATTCTGACTGGGGGGTGGGGGGCAATCACCTCTCATATGAATTTGTGCACTGCTTGGCCCTTTCCAGGTAACCTTGAATCAGCAAAATACGTCCTCTCTTCTGTTTGCTGCTGGAGAGACTTCAATGTGCCCATCTATATTAGTGGGTGGAAAACATCTCTTTCACCCTTAGTTGTAGATGGCCTTTTATGGTAACTGCAAAACATCAGCCTAGAAAGTGGGGCTGCAACTCGTTCTTATTATGAATTATGAGCCACAGCAATAAAGCTTCTGCGGCATTTACATTACTGCCCTTTGGGGAAAAAAGGCATTGTGGTGTGCACCGATCTGCAGTCGTGCACAATGAAGGGCACGTAGCTTCAATTGCAGGTAACAGTTTCTCTTTTCTTAAGCTCTGTTTTGGCATCAGTGCAAGACTGGGGCTGTTGTAGAGGGACCGAGGATATGATTAATAATGGTATTGAATCTTTCTGCTGGTTGAGTGTGGGGGGGGGAGTCTATCAAACTGCTGTTGCAATTGAAAGGATAGCTGTTGTAGTTCCCTAAGGGACATGCTCCGCCTCCAAGATGTTACAAAACAGCAGTTCAATGGAGGACACAGTGGCACTTAAGGAAACTGCAGCCGAAGCAAGGCAACCCATTCAATCCACTTATCCAGGCGCTCCCACTTCTCCGCTTAAAAGAAGCAGCAATGCCTGTATCAATCAAAAGGAGGCCAGCACAATTCAGAGCCCTTTAGGAGTAACGACAAAGCAGCAAAGCAGTCAAAATCTCCTGTTTTCGTCTGAGGCTGCAATCTTGTGCCGACTGGGCTTAAGCAATCTTGTGCCGACTGGGTTTCCCGTGTGCAGGATTTCAGCCTTAAGCTTCATACCTCTTGGGTCGTTCTTCCTACCGAGTTACATTGGCTTGTACTATGACACAGCTTGCAATTGCAAACCACTGCCTGCAGAAGCAGAGGACAGCCAAGCACGTTGTGATTCCCAGTTGCGTCTGCATTCTGACAAATTCTCCGGGGTTTCTTGAAAGCTAAGTTCAGCTGTAGGAGACGTGGGGTGCAGTCACATGGTCCTTTTGATCGGGGTTCGCAGTTGTTCTCTCCCGCATTTAAAGATGCTGATCAGATAGGCCAATCCGCCTCCAGTGCCGAAGCTGGCTCACTCCCGCAATGTTTCCGGTTCTCTAGCGCATTTTCCTGCACCGGGAAAATCAAATATTTTTCCTGGTATTTGTGCTTTGAATGCGCGATTTCACCCATCTGGACAGCCACCTCTTGCAATGATTGCGATTAGGGTCATCTGACCGTTCTTTGCACTACGAGGTTCTTTTTTTTTAACAGCTTCCGGCTGAGCACTTGAGCAATCCTGTGCTTAAAAAATTCATTATTTAAAACGTTCATGCACTCATCAAGCGTAGAGAAAGCTCCTGCCTGCCCCAGGAGTGAAGCTGCGGTGGGCAGCAGGAGGCGGAATGGAAAGTTGCGAGGGGGGGAGTGGTTGGGGAAGGAAGTGCTGAGCGGGTGACAGAGTGCACCCCAGGACCCGAAGCTGTGGTGTTAGGAGGGGAGGAAGGGAGGACCCGACTTGCCAGCAGCGTGGAGCCAGGGTTGATCGGGCAGCAGGAGGCAGCGGGGGAAGTTGCTGGAGGTGGGCAGGGGGAAGGAAGTGCCGTACGAGCTGGCAGGTGAGCGAGCAGTGGAGAGAGAGGGGCCGGCTGCATCTAGACGGTGCCCAGAGCCTCCTCGCTCAATGCTTCCGGTTTGGGGAGGGATATGTGATCATCCCAACCCGAAGAAAAATATCCCCAATTAAATTATACCGGGAACAAATCACAATTTCCTTGCCGTGTGACCATGGCCTTCATCTACACCTGCAGTGGTATTAGGTAGGAATGAGTTCCTGAAAGGGTCAAATGGGATGTATCACTTCAGAGTAACTGGTCCCTGTATAAGCATCTCTGTCAGGTTCAACGGCAAGTAAATCTCCACACACGTTTCCAGGGAAGTGTTATGCTTTATTAGACTACAAGTCTGTTACCATGTCCACAAGATTATTGTTGGGAATGACCATGGGGCGGAAACATCCCCACATATAGCAGGATGAGGCAAATGGCTAAGCAAATGAAATCCGAGCACGCGCACGGGAATTCTCCCGGCGGGAGGTTACATAATAAGCAGGAGAGTCTCAGTGCCCCATGAGAGCCGAACAATTCACACCTGCGGTGGAACACAAGCCCTCCCCCCGTCACAAGGTCAAACAGATAACACAGTCTGGCAGCACTGGCTCTCACAGTCTCCCTATCGCTGTTTACGGCAAGCGGCAGAACAGTGAGCAAGCTATGAGGCATGTGCCGTAGCACCAGGATCAGAGAAGGGAACAAGCAAAACATGGCATCTAGCCGACAATCTCACTGCATTTACAATATTAGCACATCCAGGAAAAGTCTAGAATCTTTCTGTTCCATTGAGCAAGTTTGGCCCCCCCTGGTATAGGAGAATTTCTTGCACATCCTCCTCAATTCTGGCTTCTAGTGGTTCAGTCTACTCTAAAGCAGCAAGTGCACATCAAGATCAATGTTCCCTCTAAGCCATGGAGTCTTGTGAGCAAAAATTCTACTTTGTGAGCTACTGGCATTAAAGTTGTGAGTGGTCTACTCTAAAGCAGCAAGTGCACATCAAGATTAAGTTTCTGTTATGGGAGGTGAAGAGAGGGGGAAAGATGGCCACCAAGAAGCAATCCTTGTGCCAATAGATGCTCAAACTCCTTTCCATGAGGACTGTTCTTACATAAACCTCCTCAAATGTTGGCTAAGCTTATGTTTTCCAAAGAGTAGTCCAAGAGAAACAAAACCCCAATAGCCGGCACAAAGGTAGTGGAGTAGTACTTAAGTTGTATTGGTTTTCCTCAGTTTGGTGTAGTGATTAAGTGCACAGACTCTAATCTGGGAGAACCGGGTTTGATTCCCCACTCCTCCACTTGCACCTGGCTGGATGACCTTGGGCAAGCTGTAGTTCTGATAACAGCTGTCCTTGAAAAAGAGCAGTTTCTGTCAGAGCTCTCTCAGCCCCACCTACCTCACAGGGTGTTTGTTGTGGGGAGGGGAAGGGTAAGGAGTTTGTAAGCCGCTCTGGGACACCTTTGGGTTGTGAAGGGCGGGGGATAAATTCAATCTTCTTCATGGGGAGAATCAAGCAGGGCTCTTTTTGTAGCAGGAACTCCTTTGCATATTAGGCAACACACCCCTAATTTTTTTTATTTTATTTTATTTATTTATTTAACTTTCGATTTCCTATACCACCCTAACCCCTTGGTAGGGGGTCTCTGGGCGGTTTACAGAGTGGGGTGCTAAGCACATTGTTCCTAACTTGGGGCACATTGTATTTTTGGGGGATGGGGCTGGCTACCGGCACCCTGGTGGAGGCGGTCCTGGCTCGGCTCTCTTCCCGGTGGTTCATACGGCTAGTTGTTCATCCTCTGGCGCTCAGGCGGGCCGGCGCACGATGCGGCCTCTTCCGGCTTCGGCCACGTCCTTCTGGCTCTGCCGCGCCTGTTGATGATCTCATTGCGCGCCTCTGCCTCGCCGACGACAGCCGCCCAACGTTACCGCTGGCCACCAGGGATCGCTCCTCCAGCCCCGCTGCTGCAGCCGCCGCTGCTGCATGCGTCACACCGCCTTCACCACCGGAACACCTTTGCTGCAGCCGATGTCCGCCGCCGCCGCCATTGCCGCCGCCGTTATCGCCTCCACACACCTCACTGGAGGAGGGTGCCCCCTACCCTTCTAAGGGTAGGTACCCATTTGTCTACTCGCATTAAGATTACATTTCGAGCCGCTGGGTGGGCGGGAGCTAGGACAAGGGTCGAGAGCTCACCTCGACCGCGGTGGGTCTCAAACAGCCATAGTGGCTGCACGAGTGATGTTACATGCAGGCGTTTAACTGCCTGCACCACCACTCCCTTGAGCACCACCCTCCCTCCAAGATCTTACAGTAACCCCTGTAAGAAGAGCTCTGTAAGCTCTTGGAGGATTGGCTACATTAGGGGTGTGTTGCCTAATATGCAGAGGAGTTCCTGCTACAAAAAAGAGCCCTGGCTGGAGAAGGCAAAAGGAAAGTTAATGACACAACCCCTCCCCCTCAGCCTTCTTAAAGCTGTATTTGTATCCTTGGTGGCTACAGAGAGCCAGTGTGGTAGTAGTTAAGAGTGTCAGTCTAGGGAGATCTAGGTTTATCCATAAAGCTCACCGAGAGCCCCTGGAGCTAATGTATCTTCCTTAGCCTAACCTACCTGACAATGTTGATGTGTAGATAAAATAAGGGATAGGCAAACCAAAAAATGGAAGGGAAGGCAGCCCTGAATTTTTGCAAGGAATGACAGTTTAAAGCATTCATAGATAATTGGAGTCGCGTCCTTGCTAACATTTGACAGTCAATAGAATTAGGATCCTGTCTCTGATTTGGAAGTATCTAAATATTCATTGGCTGGAGCATCCCCCTCTCCTTATTCATACAGAAAACAAAGTAATACTAAATTTGACACTTTAATGTCTGCTGCCATTCAAATTGAGGTAGTTGTTTAGTTGTGACCTAAGGCGAAAGCTTCTTAATTTGCCTATTCCCCCCCCCCAAAAAAATTTCTTGTTGTTTTCAACAGCCTTTGCAATTGTTTTAAGACAATAATAAACTTATTTTAAAATTGTATTCTGAGTATAAAGCATAAATCAGACAAGATTTACAGAGCCAAAGCAAATTAAGAAGCAGCAGATACAATTAAAATAGTAGCAGTAGAGAGGTCGGTCAGCCTCCAAAGTTGTGGCTTTATGCTAAGAATACAAAAACAAATATGGTCACAGTCCATAGACATGCAAAAATAGAACCACAAGAACTGTACACAGTGCGCTCAATATTTCTTTAACGAAAACCGTAAAGTTATAAATATGAAATGTACAAAAGTGATAATAATACATTCAAATGTGTAAGTTCAGATACATAAAGATTAGAAGATGACAACGACGGGATGATGGTCTCCAGAATGCGATGCCGTTTCGACAAACGTCTTCTTCTAACCAAGAGTCTATAAGTTGTATGAAAAATTGCACTTCAATGGAAAAGCTGCCCAATTCACATGGAGTTCAATAGTTTCACCTATTTCATTGCATAAGTATTCGAGAAGAACATCTCTCAAACAGAATAAAGCTTATTTCTGTTTGAGAGATGTTCTTCTCCATTACTTATTCACAGAGTACTTTTGATGGAAATCACCCAGGGTGCTTCCAGAGGATGGAGGCTGCCTTCACACACCCACATAGTAGATATTAACTGTATGACTCCTGTAATAATTGCTGCTACTTCAGATGCACAGATGACACTGGGAGAACGACAGTAATGCAAAAATCTGTAGTGATAACGTCAAGCGATATCAAGTTCCTCTTCCCTAAGATATCCTTGTTGTACTCATGAGTTGCCACTGATTGGGAGAGTTAACATTTTTTACTTGTTTTGCTCTATGATTCCTGGATGCAACCCATCATTCTAATATTCTTCTGCAACATGCCACCAACAATCTAGTGCAACCTTTCTCCGTTGATAATGTGAGCCACAAAGCGCTCTGATCGATAGTTGGAGTAACTACATCACTACACCATAAAACTGGTCCAATATTGCCAATGGGAGCCATTTTATCACAGTCTCATAATACTTGATGGTTGGCCTGAAGCCCGTCTCCTGGAATCATAAAGAATAAAAACTTTTCTTTTTCACTGAAAAAAAAAATACAGCTTTTAACTATTTTTCTTCTAGGTGGAGACTCTTGAAGATTTGTCTGGTAACTTTTAACAGTTCAAGGCTGTGTGTGTGTGTGTGTGTGAATTCTCTCTGTGTGTGTGTGCTTCAAATTTCAGGATGTTTGGGTCAGAACAGCAATGAGAGGGCAGTCGTCTCATGATTTTTTAATGCTTTGGGGATAACAGTGCTCGTTGCTTGTGAAGCTCAGTGCATGTTTACAGGTGCATTGATGAAAGGAAACATGTCTCGGAAGAAATATGTTATGAAGTTGCAATGGTGTTCTGACATAATTCTGTGAGACCTGGGAAGCAGTACACAGACCTAGTGCAGTGAGGGTTTACCTGTACTCCCATAATGTATTCCAGAGCTTGCTGTATGGCACAGCTCATTCCTTAACCCTTGTTTTCAACATACCTTCCCAGAATGGTGCTTCTTATTTCTGCTCCTCTATTGAGGGCTAGCATGTCATGGTTGGTGCGTATGGAAGCATATTTTGTGGGGAGCTGGGCTTGGTGGCTTTCCTGAGTCATGCACTGTGATTTATCTGCTGGCGTTTGGTTATAAAATCCTAGCTCTTTGCTTACAGGGCTATTTTTGGGCAGGAATGCACAGGAACGGCGTTCCGGCTGGCTCCTGAGTTGGCCACGCCCAGCAGGAACTCATTAGCATAATAGGCCACACCCAACAGCAGAAACTCATTAGGATTGGCTACATTAGGGGTGTGTGGCCTAAAATGCAAAGGAGTTCCCGCTACAAAAAAAGCCCTGGGTTTTGACAACAAACAAGGTAAACAGAATAAGAAGCAAAAGGTGGGTGTGGCTGGATAACCACACTTCTGGTAAAATGGGGGTGTGGCCTAATGGGCTAATGAGCTGTGCTGTCAGGGGTGTGGCCTAATATGCTAATGGGTTTCTGCTGTTGGGTGTGGCCTATTATGCTAATGGGTTCCTGCTGGGCTTTTTCTACAAAAAGAGCCCTGCACAGATTGCTGCCTGAACTGCATAACCTTTCCTTCTCCTAAGGTCTTTGCATGTAGGAGTCTGTGGAGATCTTGATCTGCATTCCCATCGACATTCTTCCAGTTCCACATAGTGTTTTTTTTTATTTCCAGTGGCCCTGTCATTCCTTCCCTTAAATATAGTGGCACAAAATCTGGAATTTCACTTATCAAGGCAACATTGGGTAAAGGAAGGTGGTATCTCTGTAGATCCTGCCAACCTAGCAGTTCGAAAGCAAGAAATTGCAAGTAGATAAATAGGTACCCCTTCGGTGGGAAGGTAACAGCGTTCCGTGTGCCTTGGTGTTTAGTCATGCCGGCCACATGACCACGGAAACGTCTTCGGACAGCGCTGGCTCTTCGGCTTGGAAACGGAGATGAGCACCGCAACCCTAGAGTCGGACTCGACTGGCTTTCGAGCAAGGGAACCTTTACCTTTACCTTTTATCTCTGTAGAGCCTCAAAGAGGCAATATCCTCAGTTTCTAGGGGGGTAACAGCAGCAGCTGGCTCGCAAGTGATTAACAAGCATATGCTCTACATGTGAGTGAAGATGTACAAGCATGACATACTGGGGACCCCTCTGGGAGAGATGGGCTGTTGCAATATGGCAGGGGGGCAGTGGGTGGCTTAGAGAAAACTGGCTGCGCAGAAGGCAGCACCTTTTAATGATGCCGACGTCTTAATTATCTGCTGCACCGGTGGCTCCTGTGGCCGGGCCCCCATGTTGATGAGTCGAACAAAGGAGCTAAGATGCTCAGCTTGACCCGTGGGTAGTTTGGTGTTGTGGTTAAGTGTGCAGACTCTAATCTGGGAGAACCGGGTTTGATTCCCCACTCTTCCACTTCCACCTGCTGATGTGACCTTGGGTCAGTCACAAGCTCTGGCACAGCTGTCCTTGAAAAAGAGCAGTCTGTGTCAGAGTTCTCTCAGCCCCACCCACCTCACAGGGTGTCTGTTGTGGGGAGGGGAAGGGGAAGGAGTTTGTAAGCCGCTCTGAGACTCCTTCGGGTAGTGAAGGGCGGGGTATAAATCCAATCTCTTCTTCTTCTTCTTCTTCTTCTTGATGGGTTGGGACACCCCCTCCGTGAACACACACAGAAATGAACACGGGATTAAAACAGAATTCAGCGCACTAAAAGGAGGAAGATGGGAATGGTAAAATTCTTTGGTCCCGGGAAAAGAAAAGGAAAGTTTCCTTTTAACCCGTTGACAGCCGAACTGTGCTCTAACAGCTCTGCAGCAGTAAAACTCATTATACTAAGGACTTGTATTCCATTAAATATGAAGATGATTAAGATTCTGTGTGTACCTGTAGAAAGAAATCCTTGGCTTAGAATGCACTTCATATAAGATTGGTTGGGAAATTGATTTCCCGTCCTGTGCATAAACCCGCTAAGAACACATTCTTTTTTGTTGTTGTTGTTGTTGTTGTTGTTGCAAACGTAGAAGAGGCAAAGTAGCTTAGAATTTACTGCTAAATGCAGGCTATAGTTGCCCATCCATTTTTCTGGGAGCACTTCCATGCCTAACCACTTTGCAATAGGCAGAAACTTAGCAGATGGATTTTGTATTGTTCCATCTCCACGCTAAGATAAATTTCAGGTATTCAATTCTTGTCTGTCATATACATGGCAAAGCACAGAAACATCACCAAGGTGGTAAATGTCTTTCCGAAAGCTTTGGCTTTTTATCTTTATCTTAAAGGGAGCAAAATAAATCTGCAGTTACATAAAACTACGGTAGACACTTTCATGTGTGCTATGCTTTTGAACCAGGGGTCGATTCGGGGGGGATTGCGGGGGATCGCAGTTCCCCCGGGTGAGGTGTGGGGGTGGGGCACATGATGAAGCCCCGCCCCCTGCTTCCGGTTGGGGTAAAATGGCGATTTGACGCACCCTGTAAGTGCTCAGGGTGGACGGGTGTTCCTTACAGCAGTTTGGACTGTATTTTGGTCCAACGCGGCTTGCCCCAGGCAGGGGGAATGACTGGCAGGCATCAAGATCCAAGAGAGAGTTGAGATTGGTGTGATCATGTCTCGGAGGAGGCTTGTATTACACTTTGATCCCCTCTCCCAAAGCGGGTGAGCGCATTCAGGGGGTGTGGCCTCATGACACACTTCTGGTGATGTCAGGGTGTGTGGCATATGCTAATGAGCTATGCTAATGAGTTCCCCTAGCTCTTTTTCTACGAAACAACCCCTGTTTTGAACCATAGAGTAGAAAGAGAGAGTCAGGTCTTTTCTGCATTCTCATTTTCCTTGCTTGTGTGTTCCTGTTGCTTCAGGATTTTTTCCCCTATCCTGAACATGTTTTACTCCCCCTAATGGGTCAATTTAATATTATATGTCCGGCATGTTTCCCTGGGGATTTAAACTTCAGGTTCTTATGACAGACAGAAAGTGATGTAATATCAAATCAGCCACTAGAGGCAGCAAAACACATGCAGAACAGAAAAAAATGAAGCAACACTGACACGCAAGTGAGAAAAATGAGAATGTGGAAAAGCCAATAGTGTCTTCTGCCAAGTCGGCATCTGAGCTTTGAAGGCTATGCTGCAAACAGATTTATTTACTTGTTTCGTACAAGTAGAGTCTGCAGGATTAACCCACCTTGTTTATTTATTTACCTTATTTATAGTTCAACCTTCTCACTTGAACTCAAGGCAGATTACAGAGTGAGTCAAGGCAATCAATGAGATGGGATATTCAGTAAACAATTGTCAGGAGGGGGGCAGCACACAGCCCCTCCTGCCTCCTTCTCCCTCGACCTGGAAAGGAGAGGTCCTGAACAACTGCCTGCAAGAAGGAGTGGGGGCACTGCGCATAACCCAAGACACCCTGCCAGAAGGTCGGGCCCGGGGCCTGAACTTGGGTCAGGTGCACCGGGGGTTCCCATGTTCTGGAGGCAACCCAAGCCCAAGTCCATCAGAGGGTTCCCTGGTAGCCCCAGTCTCCTGGTTTCCCCATGTGGGAATGTACAGATGGGATTGAGGAATGGACCAATTGTCAGCTAGCTGCCTTTTCAGTGGGACACATCCCATCCCCCTTCTGCCTGCTCCTTGTCCTTATCCTGTTTGTAGTGCCTCTGTAACTGCCAAGGTCTCCAGCTGGAGTGGTGTAATGTTGTGTCTTGACTCGCTTGCTTGTTTAGGTTTCCCGTGTGAACTCAACCTGTGTTTATAGAAACGGCCGTTGCGTTTTTCAGACCGCTTCGCGCTCTTTCTAATCTGTAAACCTGAAGAGGGAAATGCACCCATTGGTTTAAACCTGGTTTGAAGTTCTTTTAATACACCTGCTTTGTGTATTGCCGTTATTCTTAACAATCTCTGTATGTTCGTGATCAACCATGCTTTGGAAATAAATCTTGCTTCTTTTGAACGTGGGTTTATTCTCCTGATTTGGGATCTAACACCAATCCCATGGCTACCTTTCTCTGAAGTGGGGAGGGTGGGGCGGAGGCAGGGGAGAGAGAGTTAAAAAGGGGAGGGAAATGCTGACCAAGGAGGATAACACCTGGCACTTATGAGGAGCGTAGGGTGGTGGGAATGGGAAAGGAAGAGCATCTCCGGTCTGAGAGAGAGGAAAGGAGAAGACAACCCAACCTTACCCAACCGCAAAGTCGGAAATAAGCACCAGGTAGGGAGAGAGCCGGTGATGTAACCGGTCTCCACCAGGTGTCTAGCAACAGCGGCTTCCTCGGCTCTCCTACCCTAGAACTCGCTCATCCTCCCCTTGCCCCACAGAGCCCTGGCGAACCTGACAACAATGAAATAGGATTTGGGTTGTAGAACCAATTAGAAGGACCATCTTGTGTACAGTGCTACCCTATTTCCTGCACAGAAAAGCCCTCTTGAATAATTCAGCATTGCATAGTTTGTAGAAAGCCAGGAGAGTGAGAGCCTTCTTGAACTCCTTGGTCAAGCTATTCCACAAGGTGGAAGCCATGACAGAGAAGGCACGTATACGGGCGGTTGTTGATTTTGCCCATTTGCAGGTTGGAACCTGCAGAAGGCCCTGCTTAGATAAGCAAAGCTGTTATGGAGGAACTTGCTATCCCAAATTCTGCTTGTGGTTTTATTTATTTAGGCATCTTTTATCATACTTTTATCCTAATGGAGACCCAAAACAGCTTACAAATCAAATCAAAATTAATGAAAGGGGGATACAATAAACTGCAATAAAAAGAACAATAAAGATAATGAAGACGGGAATAAACTGCAATAAAAAGAACAATAAAGATAATGAAGACGGGAATAAACTGCAATAAAAAGAACAATAAAGATAATGAAGACGGGAATAAACTGCAATAAAAAGAACAATAAAGATAATGAAGACGGGAATAAACTGCAATAAAAAGAACAATAAAGATAATGAAGACGGGAATAAACTGCAATAAAAAGAACAATAAAGATAATGAAGAC